>NW_024609824.1:87500-135000 GCF_018296145.1 Oncorhynchus tshawytscha
ATTCAGAATAACCTACAGTTGGATGGACTGATGTCTTTCAGGTCATTCAGAATAACCTACAGTTGGATGGTCTGGTGTCTTTCAGGTCATTCACAATACACTACAGTTGGATGGACTGGTGTCTTTCAGGTCATTCAGAATAATCTACAGTTGGATGGACTGATGTCTTTCAGGTCATTCAGAATAACCTACAGTTGGATGGTCTGGTGTCTTTCAGGTCATTCACAATACACTACAGTTGGATGGACTGGTGTCTTTCAGGTCATTCACAATACACTACAGTTGGATGGACTGGTGTCTTTCAGGTCATTCAGAATAACCTACAGTTGGATGGTCTGGTGTCTTTCAGGTCATTCACAATACACTACAGTTGGATGGACTGGTGTCTTTCAGGTCATTCAGAATAACCTACAGTTGGATGGACTGGTGTCTTTCAGGCCATTCAGAATAATCTACAGTTGGATGGACTGATGTCTTTCAGGTCATTCAGAATAACCTACAGTTGGATGGTCTGGTGTCTTTCAGGTCATTCACAATACACTACAGTTGGATGGACTGGTGTCTTTCAGGCCATTCAGATGGTTGGTTGAGGATTTCTTTGCTGAGGGAAATGGTTGTTTTTTTGTGTTTGTGTTTTGTATGTCTTGTGTATTTCCTGCTCTCCCATGCTGCCTGGATTGTGTAATTGTTTGTCATGCAGGGCTCCCGTGTAAACAACACCTCAGTCTCAATTGGACTCCACCCTGCCTAATTAAAGAATAAATCATGTAAAATACAATCCTATCATTCCATATCTGAGAAGATATCGTTGGTCCTTCCTTGTTTGGTGTTGTCTATTTCTCCATGTCTCCAGCTGCTGGGTTATTTCAATCACATCTAAATGAGACAGTAATTAGTGGCATCAGAGCTGTGGAGACGATACTCCTACGCTCCTCCCTCCCTCCCTCCCTCCCTGCTGTCCTCAAGCAGGCCCACATAGAAAAAAAGAGAAAAAATACTCATATGCTCCTCTTCTCCCTCCTCTTTTCCTCCCTCCATCCCTCTGTCCCTCCCTGCTGTCCCCAAGCAGGCCCACTTAGACAAGAGGGAGATAAAACAGAACTTGACTTTGCTGAATAATTGAAGGGGTTTTTACAAGAGCAACAGCCTGCAATCTGACCTCAAAAAGGCTTTACACAGGGCTCTATCAGTGGCACCCAGGAGCCAACATACACACACACACACACACACAAATAAATACATACAATGTCCTGTGCGTACAGTATATAGATGTATTGGTTACCAACACACACTCTACAAGGAAGAACACAGGAAGGTTTCTTCAGCAGGATTCGATTTCAACACATCTTATAAACAGGCTCACACTGTTAGGTGACAACTTGGGACTGATACAATAACTTCAAACACGGCAACAGCCCAGTGATGGTGGGGATAATGTATAGGAACAGCCCCAGTGATGGTGGAGATAATGTATAGCAACAGCCCCAGTGATGGTGGGGATAATGTATGATAACAGCCCCAGTGATGGTGGGGATAATGTATAGCAACAGCCCCAGTGATGGTGGAGATAATGTATAGCAACAGCCCCAGTGATGGTGGGGATAATGTATGATAACAGCCCCGGTGATGGTGGGGATAATGTATGGCAACAGCCCCGGTGATGGTGGGGATAATGTATGATAACAGCCCCGGTGATGGTGGGGATAATGTATGGCAACAGCCCCGGTGATGGTGGGGATAATGTATGACAACAGCCCCAGTGATGGTGGGGATAATGTATGACAACAGCCCCAGTGATGGTGGGGATAATGTATGACAACAGCCCCTGTGATGTCGGGGATAATGTATGGTAATAGCCCTGAAGAATGTTGGGGATAATGTATGGCAACAGCCCCAGTGATGGTAGGGATAATGTGTGGCAACAGCCCCGGTTATGGTGGGGATAATGTATGACAACGGCCCCAGTGATGGTGGGGATAATGTATGGCAACAGCACCAGTGATGGTGGGGATAATGTATGGCAACAGCCCCAGTGATGGTGGGGATAATGTATGGCAACAGCCCCGGTGATGGTGGGGATAATGTATAACAACAGCCCCAGTGATGGTGGGGATAATGTATAGCAACAGCCCCATTGATGGTGGGGATAATGTATGGCAACAGCCCCAGTGATGGTGGGGATAATGTATGGCAACAGCCCCGGTGATGGTGGGGATAATGTATGGCAACAGCCCCGGTGATGGTGGGGATAATGTATGGCAACAGCCCCGGTGATGTTGGGGATAATGTATGACAACAGCCCCGGTGATGGTGGGGATAATGTATGGTAATAGTCCCGATGATGGTGGGGATAATGTATGGTAATAGCCCCAGTGATGGTGGGGATAATGTATGGCAACAGCCCCAGTGATGCCGGGGATAATGTATGTTAATAGCCCTGAAGAATGTTGGGGATAATGTATGGCAACAGCCCCAGTGATGGTGGGGATCATGTATGGCAACAGCCCCAGTGATGGTGGGGATAATGTATGGCAACAGCCCCAGTGATCTCGGGGATAATGTATGTTAATAGCCCTGAAGAATATAGGGGATATTGTATGGCAACAGCCCCTGTTATGGTGGGGGTAATGTATGATAACAGCCCCGGTGATGGTGGGGATAATGTATGGTATTCTGAAGCTGAACATTCAGAGAAAACATATTTAAGGATAAAAGCATGAAAACATCCCTGGAAGGGGTTGACACAATTATAGTATTGTGGCTGTGATGTAAAGCACCTCAGTACGGTGGTGGTAATGTGGAGTATGTCAGTATGGTGGTGGTAATGTGGTGTATGTCAGTATGGTGGTGGTAATGTGGTGTATGTCAGTATGGTGGTGGTAATGTGGAGTATGTCAGTATGGTGGTGGTAATGTGGAGTATGTCAGTATGGTGGTGGTAATGTGGAGTATGTCAGTACGGTGGTGGCAATGTGGAGTATGTCAGTACAGTGGTGGTAATGTAAAGCACCTCAGTACAGTGGTGGTAATGTGGAGTATGTCAGTACGGTGGTGGTAATGTGGCGTATGTCAGTATGGTGGTGGTAATGTGGAGTATGTCAATACGGTGGTGGTAATGTGGAGTATGTCAGTATGGTGGTGGTAATGTAAAGCACCTCAGTACGGTGGTGGTAATGTAGAGTATGTCAGTACGGTGGTGGTAATGTGGAGTATGTCAGTATGGTGGTGGTAATGTGGAGTATGTCAGTACAGTGGTGGTAATGTGGTGTATGTCAGTACAGTGGTGGTAATGTGGTGTATGTCAGTACAGTGGTGGTAATGTGGAGTATGTCAGTATGGTGGTGGTAATGTGGTGTATGTCAGTACGGTGGTGGTAATGTGGTGTATGTCAGTATGGTGGTGGTAATGTAGACTATGTCAGTACGGTGGTGGTAATGTGGAGTATGTCAGTACGGTGGTGGTAATGTGGAGTATGTCAGTATGGTGGTGGTAATGTAGAGTATGTCAGTACGGTGGTGGTAATGTGGTGTATGTCAGTATGGTGGTGGTAATGTGGTGTATGTCAGTACAGTGGTGGTAATGTGGAGTATGTCAGTACGGTGTGGTAATGTGGAGTATGTCAGTATGGTGGTGGTAATGTAAAGCAGCTCAGTATGGTGGTGGTAATGTGGAGTATGTCAGTATGGTGGTGGTAATGTGGAGTATGTCAGTACGGTGGTGGTAATGTAAAGCAGCTCAGTACGGTGGTGGTAATGTGGTGTATGTCAGTATGGTGGTGGTAATGTGGTGTATGTCAGGACGGTGGTGGTAATGTGGTGTATGTCAGTATGGTGGTGGTAATGTAGACTATGTCGGTACGGCGGTGGTAATGTTGAGTATGTCAGTACGGTGGTGGTAATGTGGAGTATGTCAGTATGGTGGTGGTAATGTAGAGTATGTCAGTATGGTGGTGGTAATGTGGAGTATGTCAGTACGGTGGTGGTAGTGTGGTGTATGCCAGTATGGTGGTGGTAATGTGGTGTATGTCAGGACGGTGGTGGTAATATGGTGTATGTCAGTATGGTGGTGGTAATGTGGTGTATGTCAGTACGGTGGTGGTAATGTGGTGTATGTCAGTACGGTGGTGGTAATGTGGAGTATGTCAGTATGGTGGTGGTAATGTAGACTATGTCAGTACGGTGGTGGTAATGTAGACTATGTCAGTACGGTGGTGGTAATGTGGAGTATGTCAGTACGGTGTGGTAATGTGGAGTATGTCAGTATGGTGGTGGTAATGTAAAGCAGCTCAGTACAGTGGTGGTAATGTAAAGCAGCTCAGTATGGTGGTGGTAATGTGGTGTATGTCAGTATGGTGTGGTAATGTGGTGTATGTCAGTATGGTGGTGGTAATGTGGTGTATGTCAGTATGGTGGTGGTAATGTGGTGTATGTCAGTATGGTGGTGGTAATGTGGTGTATGTCAGTATGGTGGTGGTAATGTGGGTGGTGGTAATGTGGTGTATGTCAGTATGGTGGTGGTAATGTGGTGTATGTCAGTATGGTATGGTAATGTGGTGTATGTCAGTATGGTGGTGGTAATGTGGTGTATGTCAGTATGGTGGTGGTAATGTGGTGTATGTCAGTATGGTGGTGGTAATGTGGTGTATGTCAGTACGGTGGTGGTAATGTGGTATGTCAGTACGGTGGTGGTAATGTGGAGTATGTCAGTATGGTGGTGGTAATGGTGGTGGTATGTCAGTATGGTGGTGGTAATGTGGAGTATGTCAGTACGGTGGTGGTAATGTGGTGTATGTCAGTATGGTGGTGGTAATGTGGAGTATGTCAGGTGGTGGTAATGTGGAGTATGTCAGTATGGTGGTGGTAATGTGGAGTATGTCAGTATGGTGGTGGTAATGTGGTGTATGTCAGTATGGTGGTGGTAATGTGGTGTATGTCAGTACAGTGGTGGTAATGTGGTGGTGGTAGTATGGTGGTGGTAATGTAAAGCAGCTCAGTATGGTGGTGGTAATGTGGAGTATGTCAGTATGGTGGTGGTAATGTGGGTATGTCAGTACGGTGGTGGTAATGTAAAGCAGCTCAGTACGGTGGTGGTAATGTGGTGTATGTCAGTATGGTGGTGGTAATGTGGTGTATGTCAGGACGGTGGTGGTAATGTGGTGTATGTCAGTATGGTGGTGGTAATGTAGACTATGTCAGTACGGTGGTGGTAATGTGAGTATGTCAGTACGGTGGTGGTAATGTGGAGTATGTCAGTATGGTGGTGGTAATGTAGAGTATGTCAGTATGGTGGTGGTAATGTGGAGTATGTCAGTACGGTGGTGGTAGTGTGGTGTATGCCAGTATGGTGGTGGTAATGTGGTGTATGTCACGGTGGTGGTATGGTGTATGTCAGTATGGTGGTGGTAATGTGGTGTATGTCAGGACGGTGGTGGTAATGTGGTGTATGTCAGTACGGTGGTGGTAATGTGGAGTATGTCAGTATGGTGGTGGTAATGTAGACTATGTCAGTACGGTGGTGGTAATGTAGACTATGTCAGTACGGTGGTGGTAATGTGGGTGTATGTCAGTACGGTGTGGTAATGTGGAGTATGTCAGTACGGTGTGGTAATGTGGTATGTCAGTATGTCAGTCAGTACGGTGGTGGTAATGTAATGTCAGTATGGTGGTGGTAAAGCAGTCAGTATGGTGGTGGTAATGTAAAGTAGTCAGTATGGTGGTGGTAATGTGGTGTATGTCAGTATGGTGGTGGTAATGTGGTGTATGTCAGTATGGTGGTGGTAATGTGGTGTATGTCAGTATGGTGGTGGTAATGTGGTGTATGTCAGTATGGTGTGGTAATGTGGTGTATGTCAGTATGGTGGTGGTAATGTGGTGTATGTCAGTATGGTGTGGTAATGTGGTGTATGTCAGTATGGTGGTGGTAATGTGGTGTATGTCAGTATGGTGTGGTAATGTGGTGTATGTCAGTATGGTGGTGGTAATGTGGTGTATGTCAGTATGGTGTGGTAATGTGGTGTATGTCAGTATGGTGTGGTAATGTGGACTATGTCAGTACGGTGGTGGTAATGTGGAGTATGTCAGTACGGTGGTGGTAATGTGGAGTATGTCAGTACGGTGGTGGTAATGTGGTGTATGTCAGTACGGTGGTGGTAGTGTGGTGTATGTCAGTATGGTGGTGGTAATGTGGTGTATGTCAGTACAGTGGTGGTAATGTAAAGCAGCTCAGTATGGTGGTGGTAATGTGGTGTATGTCAGTATGGTGGTGGTAATGTGGTGTATGTCAGTATGGTGGTGGTAATGTGGTGTATGTCAGTATGGTGGTGGTAATGTGGTGTATGTCAGTATGGTGGTGGTAATGTGGTGTATGTCAGTATGGTGGTGGTAATGTGGTGTATGTCAGTATGGTGGTGGTAATGTGGTGTATGTCAGTATGGTGGTGGTAATGTGGTGTATGTCAGTATGGTGGTGGTAATGTGGTGTATGTCAGTATGGTGGTGGTAATGTGGTGTATGTCAGTATGGTGGTGGTAATGTGGTGTATGTCAGTATGGTGTGGTAATGTGGTGTATGTCAGTATGGTGTGGTAATGTGGTGTATGTCAGTATGGTGTGGTAATGTGGTGTATGTCAGTATGGTGTGGTAATGTGGTGTATGTCAGGACGGTGGTGGTAATGTGGTGTATGTCAGTATGGTGTGGTAATGTGGAGTATGTCAGTATGGTGGTGGTAATGTAAAGCAGCTCAGTACAGTGGTGGTAATGTAAAGCAGCTCAGTATGGTGGTGGTAATGTGGTGTATGTCAGTATGGTGGTGGTAATGTGGTATATGTCAGGACGGTGGTGGTAATGTGGTGTATGTCAGTATGGTGGTGGTAATGTGGTATATGTCAGGACGGTGGTGGTAATGTGGTATATGTCAGGACGGTGGTGGTAATGTGGTATATGTCAGGACGGTGGTGGTAATGTGGTATATGTCAGGACGGTGGTGGTAATGTGGTGTATGTCAGTATGGTGTGGTAATGTAAACACAGGAGGCCATCCATGTAAACATATAAAACATGGATCCCCACTCTCTCTCACACACACACACACACACACACACACACACACACACACACACACACACACACACACACACACACACAGTCTTGTACTGCTAACACAATTCTGTCTCATTCAAAATCCTACCTACTCTAAGCCTAACCCTTATTCTTACGCTAACCCTAACACTAACCCTAATTAACCCAAAAACCTACAAAACCTTAACCCTAACCCTAGCTCCTAACTTTAACCCTTAATGTAATTCTGACCCTAACACTAATTCTATCCATAACCCTAAATCCCCTAGAAATAGCGTTTGACCTCATGGGGAGTAACAAAATGTCCCCAGTTGGTCAAATGTTTGTTTGTTTATTATTCTTGTTGGGACTTCTGGTCCAACACGCAGATGCCATCTATTCTGCATGCAGAGATTACTGTACAGAACACAGCAATGTTTATAGAGTCGACAAAGTAAATGCAATGTAAATTAAATCATGCTCTATTGCTAAAGTAAATTATATTGTGTACTTATCTGAGTTTTGATTGGATATGTGGTTTAGTAATGTTACCTAATCGAAATGAATTTACTTTCTAAGCCACACAGAAACATTTATGTAACATTAATATTCTGTACAATTAATAATGATAGATTATATTATATAGGATGCAATAAAATATATAGCACGTGCTCCAGCAGGTATATTTCACTGGTCACCCCCAAAGCCAATTCCTCCTTTGGCCGCCTTTCCTTCCAGTTCTCTGCTGCCAAAGACTGGAACGAATTGCAAAAATCACTGAAGCTGGAGACTTATATCTCCCTCACTAACTTTAAGCATCAGCTATCAGAGCAGCTTACAGATCATTGCACCTGTAAATAGCCCATCCCCATGTTGTTTATTTATTTATATTTTTTGCTCCTTTGCACCCCAGTATCTCTACTTGCACATTCATCTTCTGCACATCTATCACTCCAGTGTTTATTTGCTCAATTGAAATTATTTCGCCACTACGGCCTATTTATTCCCTTACCTCCCTTATCTTACTGTCAGGGTTTACTAGGAGTGGTGGGTAGGACTCAGGCGCAGAGAGCAGAGGGTTCGGTGAAATGTAATTATTTATTCTCCGGCACAAACGGTCTCGCCAAATTACAGGGCGCATAACACTGACCAGCCCAAAACACAGGACAAACAGTCCGCAGAAAACAAAACGAAAACACATCCACAACCATAACACTGACCAGCCCAAACACAGGACAAACAGTCTGCAGAAAACAAAACGAAAACACATCCACAACCATAACACTGACCAGCCCAAACACAGGACAAACAGTCTGCAGAAAACAAAACGAAAACACATCCACAACCATAACACTGACCAGCCCAAAACACAGGACAAACAGTCTGCAGAAAACAAACGAAAACACATCCACAACCATAACACTGACCAGCCCAAACACAGGACAAACAGTCTGCAGAAAACAAAACGAAAACACATCCACAACATAACACTGCCCAAACACCAGCCCAAACACAGGACAAACAGTCTGCAGAAAACAAAACGAAAACACATCCACAACCATAACACTGACCAGCCCAAACACAGGACAAACAGTCTGCAGAAAACAAAACGAAAACACATCCACAACCATAACACTGACCAGCCCAAACACAGGACAAACAGTCCGCAGAAAACAAAACGAAAACACATCCACAACCATAACACTGACCAGCCCAAACACAGGACAAACAGTCTGCAGAAAACAAAACGAAAACACATCCACAACCATAACACTGACCAGCCCAAACACAGGACAAACAGTCCGCAGAAAACAAAACGAAAACACAACCATAACACTGACCAGCCCAAAACACAGGACAAACAGTCTGCAGAAAACAAAACGAAAACACATCCACAACCATAACACTGACCAGCCCAAAACACAGGACAAACAGTCTGCAGAAAACAAAACGAAAACACATCCACAACCATAACACTGACCAGCCCAAACACAGGACAAACAGTCCGCAGAAAACAAAACGAAAAACACACAACCATAACACTGACCAGCCCAAACACAGGACAAACAGTGCAGAAAACAAAAGAAAACAAACATAACACTGACCAGCCCAAACACAGGACAAACAGTCCGCAGAAAACAAAACGAAAACACATCCACAACCATAACACTGACCAGCCCAAACACAGGACAAACAGTCTGCAGAAAACAAAACGAAAACACATCCACAACCAACAGAGTAACAATATAATCCCACACAAACCTAAGCGAGCCTAACAGGTTGAAGTAGACAAAAACTCAAGAAACACAAAAAGGAACAGGTGCAACTAATAAGACTAAACTAACAGAAAAGGAAAAAGGGATCGGTGGGGGCTGGTGGACCGGCGACGGCGACCTCCGAGAACCGCCTGAACAGGCAGGGGAGCCACCTTCGGTGGGAGTCGTGTAACTTACTTCATTTGCACACACTGTATATAGACTTTTCTATTGTGTTATTTACTGAACGTTTGTTTATTCCATGTGTAACTCTGTGGTGTTGTTTGTGTCGCACTGCTTTGCTTTATCTTGGCCAGGTCACAGTTGTAAATGAGAACTTGTTCTCAACTGGACTACCTGGTTAAATAAAGGTGAAATAAATTGTTTTATCTATTTCTTATATGGTCTAACTAAGACTGGCTTAATGAATCAGACTTGTCTTACTAAGACTGGCTTAATGAATCAGACTTGTCTTACAAAGACAGGCTTAATGAATCAGACTTGTCTTACTAAGACTGGCTTAATGAATCAGACTTGTCTTACTAAGACTGGCTTAATGAATCAGACTTGTCTTACAAAGACTGGCTTAATGAATCAGACTTGTCTTACTAAGACTGGCTTAATGAATCAGACTTGTCTTACTAAGACAGGCTTAATGAATCAGACTTGTCTTACAAAGACAGGCTTAATGAATCAGACTTGTCTTACAAAGACAGGCTTAATGAATCAGACTTGTCTTACTAAGACAGGCTTAATGAATCAGACTTGTCTTACTAAGACTGGCTTAATGAATCAGACTTGTCTTACAAAGACTGGCTTAATGAATCAGACTTGTCTTACTAAGACAGGCTTAATGAATCAGACTTGTCTTACTAAGACTGGCTTAATGAATCAGACTTGTCTTACAAAGACTGGCTTAATGAATCAGACTTGTCTTACTAAGACTGGCTTAATGAATCGGGCTTGTCTTGACATTTTCCACCAGTTAGCCTCTACATTTCACTGACTGAGTGTTACCCATAAACTCTGACTTTCTGACTGTCAGATCTACCGTCATTTACACAGTAAAGTGTGAGGGAAATACAATGCAATGTTATTTTACTCTTCCTTCCACAGTAACAGACTGTGATACAGAGATGCTGATTTGCTTCTCGTGTGTGTGTGTGTGTGTGTGTGTGTGTGTGTGTGTGTGTGTGTGTGTGTGTGTGTGTGTGTGTGTGTGTGTGTGTGCGTGTGTGTGTGTGTGTGTGTGTGTGTGTGTGTGTGCGGAGAGAGATGTTGGAGGAGCAGGGATGGGGGAGACCGATCTCAGGGAGGAGGATCGGAGAGTGAGGGTAGCGCCCTGGGATTCGCCGCTGACAGGAAGCAGAAATTGGAATATGGTCCCTCCTGTTGTCGCTGGAGACTCCGGCGGGCCGTGTGGCGGTTGCTGCTGTGGGGAGTGACGAGGGTGTTCGCCATATGCTCAACCCTCCCGGTGTCCCAGGGAAGTCAAAGTGGAAAATGAACCCCCTTCCAATATGTTCAAAGCCCCCCCCTTATGAAAATATGACTGTAAAAGACAGACTTCTTACCCAGGCCAATTTTAGATCAAAGCCAATTAGAGCAGGGAGCAAGAGGCAGGATGGAAGAGAAAGAGAGAGGGAGGTATGTATGAAATACAAAAGGAAGTTGTAGTTCTACAATACGATGAGCGACTAGAGAGATGTTTTGATCGAGAGACAATCCTCTAATGATGACAAACATCCATTTAACGTTACCACAGTTACTAGATCTCTGGCGTCTAAAAAGAGAACTGACTGTACACTACAGATACTGTAACGTCCTGCTCGCTTCCTGCTCGGTTAAACAAGGATGTGTGTTTTCCAAGCCACCTGAGACCGCCTGGTTTCCTCGGGGTCTGAGGTATAGCAGCCACAGGGCCTCTCTGTCTCTGACTTTATTAAATAGGATTTGGTTCATGGCTGTGGACAGGACTACATAAGAAGTGTTACAGAGTTACAGATGGCTCATACAGATGGCTCATACAGATGACTCATATAGAGGAATCATACAGATAGATCATATAGATGGATCATACAGATGGATCATACAGATGGCTCATACAGATGGCTCATACAGATGGATCATACAGTTGGATCATATAGATGGATCATACAGATGGATCATACAGATGGCCATACAGCTGGATCATACAGATGGATCATATAGATGGATCATACAGATGGCTCATACAGGTGGATCATACAGATGGATCATACAGATGGCTCATACAGATGGCTCATACAGATGGATCATACAGATGGATCATATAGATGGATCATACAGGTGGATCATATAGATGGATCATACAGGTGACTCATACAGATGGATAATACAGATGGATCATACAGATGGATCATACAGGAGGAAAGTGTTGAGCTCTATAATACTCACTCATTCAAAACAGAAATCATCCAAAACCAGGGCCCTGTTGAAATACCTTTTAAATGCAACCTTCCTTCCTCCCTTTGTTGAGACATTAAAGTTTTCAAACAGGGCCTAAGAGAAGAAGAAATATTAAAGGCACCTCTATTCGCCCCCTATGCCCTTCCCGCCTCCCATCTCATCCTCACCTCTCCCTCTTCTTTCTCTACTCTCTGCATTAATCGTCCCTTTTACTTCACCCTGACTCCTTTTCCCATCTTCCCTAACCTTTAGTTTCTTCACATTCTCCAGAGAGTAGGTCACATGCTCCAGACCTGGCCCGTGCCATCTGGCCCACTTCCTGTCATACCTGCCCCAGGAGAGGGTGACTCTGCTGGGTAAACAGCAACTGGGATGACCCCCCGTCCACTTGAATGGAGGAGAGCTACAAAGAGAAGAGAAGAGAGAGAGAGAGAGAGAAAACCACCATTGTAAATTTTACCTATATTTTTATGTTTATTTATTTTTCCTTTCATATTTAAATATTTGCACATTGTTACAACACTGTACATAGCCAATAATATACCATTTGAAATGTTTTTATTATTTTACAACGTTTCTTAGTGTAATGTTTACTGTTCATTTACAATTGTTTATTTCCCTTTTGTTTATTGTCTATTTCACTTGCTTTGGCAATATAAACATATGTTCCCCATGCCAATGAAGCCCTTTAAATTGAAATGAATGGAAATTGAGAGAGGGAGAGAGATTGAGGTAGGTTGAAGGGAGAGAGAGAGAGAGAGAGAGAGAGAGAGAGAGAGAGAGAGAGGGGGGAAGATTGAGAGAGAGAGAGAGAGAGATTGAGAGAGAGAGAAGAGTGAGAGAGAGGAGAAAGAGAGAGAGGAGAGAGCGAGAGAGAGAGAGAGAGAGACAGAGAGACAGAGAGAGAGAGAGAGAGACAGAGAGAGGGGAAGAGAGAGAGAGAGAGATAGGGGGAAAAGAGAGAGAGACAGAGAGATAAAGAGGAAGAGAGAGAGGGAGAGAGATTGAGAGAGAGAGAGAGAGAGGGAGAGAGATTGAGATAGGGGAAGGAGAGAGAGAGAGAGAGATTGAGATTGAGATTGAGATTGAGAAGGGGGAAGGAGAGAGAGAGGGAGAGAGATTGAGATAGGGGAGAAAGGAGGGGGAAGGAGAGAGACAGAGGGAGAGAGATTGAGATAGGGGAAAGGGAGAGAGAGAGGGAGAGAGATTGAGATAGGGGAAGGAAGAGAGAGACAGAGGGAGAGAGATTGAGATAGGGGGGGAAAGGAGAGAGATAGAGAGAGAGAGGGAGAGAGATTGAGATAGGGGAAGAGATTGAGAGACAGAGAGGAGAGAGATTGAGATAGGGGAAGGGGAAAGGAGAGAGAGAGAGGGAGAGAGATTGAGATAGGGGGGGAAGGAGATAGGGGGAAGGAAGAGAGAGACAGAGGGAGAGAGATTGAGATAGGGGGGAGAGAAGAGGGAGAGAGATTGAGATAGGGGAAGGAAGAGAGAGACAGAGGAGAGAGATTGAGATAGGGGAAGGAAGAGAGAGAGGGAGAGAGATTGAGATAGGAAGGAAGAGACAGAGGGAGAGAGATTGAGATAGGGGAGAGATTGAGATAGGGGAAGGAAGAGAGAGACAGAGGGAGAGAGATTGAGATAGGGGGAAGGGGGGAGAGAGAGAGGGAGAGAGATTGAGATAGGGGGAAGGAGAGAGAGAGACAGAGGGAGAGAGATTGAGATAGGGGGAAAGGAAGAGAGAGACAGAGGGAGAGAGATTGAGATAGGGGGAAGGAGAGAGACAGAGGGAGAGAGATTGAGATAGGGGGAAGGAAGAGAGAGACAGAGGGAGAGAGATTGAGATAGGGGGAAGGAAGAGAGAGACAGAGGGAGAGAGATTGAGATAGGGGAAGGAAGAGACAGAGGGGAGAGGATTGAGAAGGAGAGAGAGAGAGGGAGAGAGATTGAGATAGGGGAAGGAAGAGAGACAGAGGGAGAGAGATTGAGATAGAGGGAGAAAGAGAAGAGAGAGACAGAGGGAGAGAGATTGAGATAGGGGGAAGGAAGAGAGAGAGAGGGAGAGAGATTGAGATAGGGGGGGGACAGGAGAGAGAGAGGGAGAGAGATTGAGATAGGGGAAGGAAGAGAGAGAGGGAG
Source organism: Oncorhynchus tshawytscha (assembly GCF_018296145.1). Taxonomy (NCBI): domain Eukaryota; kingdom Metazoa; phylum Chordata; class Actinopteri; order Salmoniformes; family Salmonidae; genus Oncorhynchus; species Oncorhynchus tshawytscha. Next base: position 101,396 of record NW_024609824.1, read on the forward strand.
AGAGATTGAGATAGGGGAAGGATTGAGAAGAGAGAGAGAGGGAGAGAGATGAGATAGGGGAGGAAGGAAGAGAGAGACAGGGAGAGAGATTGAGATAGAGGGAGGGGAAGGAAAAGAGAGAGAGAGGGAGAGAGATTGAGATAGGGGGAAAGGAAGAGAGAGAGGGAGAGAGATTGAGATAGGGGAGAAGGAGAGAGAGAGGGAGGACAGAGAGAGAGATTGAGATAGGGGAAGGAAGAGAGAGACAGGGAGAGAGATTGAGATAGGGGGAAGGGGAAGGAAGAGAGATAGGGGAGAGGGAGAGAGATTGAGATAGGGGGAAGGAAGAGAGAGACAGAGGGAGAGAGATTGAGATAGGGGGAAAGGAGAGAGAGAGGGAGAGAGATTGAGATAGGGGGAAAGGAAGAGAGAGAGGGAGGAGAGAGGGGGAAGGAGAGATTGAGATAGGGGGAAGGAAGAGAGAGACAGAGGGAGAGAGATTGAGATAGGGGGAAAGGAGAGAGAGAGGGAGAGAGATTGAGATAGGGGAGGAAGGAGACAGAGAGAGAGAGAGAGATTGAGATAGGGGAAGGAAGAGAGAGAGGGGAAGGAAGAGGGAGAGAGATTGAGATAGGGGGAAGGGAAGGAAGGAGAGAGAGACAGAGGGAGAGAGATTGAGATAGGGGAAAGGAGAGAGAGAGAGGGAGAGAGATTGAGATAGGGGGAAGGAAGAGAGACAGAGGGAGAGAGATTGAGATAGGGAGAGGAGAAGGAAGAAGAGAGAGAGGGAGAGAGATTGAGATAGGGGAAGGAAGAAGAGAGAGAGGGAGAGAGATTGAGATAGGGGAAGGAAGAGAGAGAGAGGGAGAGAGATTGAGATAGGGGGAAAGGAGAGGGAGAGAGAGATAGGGGGAGAGAGAGAGGAGAGAGAGAGATGAGATAGGGGAAGGAAGAGAGAGACAGAGGGAGAGAGATTGAGATAGGGGGAAGGAAGAGAGACAGAGGGAGAGAGATTGAGATAGGGGAAGGAAGAGAGACAGAGGGAGAGAGATTGAGATAGGGGGAAGGAAGGAAGGAGAAGGGGAAGGAAGAGACAGAGGGAGAGAGATTGAGATAGGGGGAAGGAAGAGAGAGAGAGAGGGAGAGAGATTGAGATAGGGGGAAAGGAAGAGAGAGAGAGGGAGAGAGATTGAGGAAAGGGGAAGGGAGAGAGAGACAGAGGGAGAGAGATTGAGATAGGGGGAAAAGAGAGAGAGAGAAGAGGACAGAGAGAGATTGAGATAGGGGGAAGTAGAGAGACAGAGGGAGAGAGATTGAGATAGGGGAAAGGAGAGAGAGAGGGAGAGAGATTGAGATAGGGGAAGAAAGGAGAGAGAGAGATAGGGGGAGAGAGATTGAGATAGGGGAAGATTGAGATAGGGGGAAAGAGAGAGAGAGGAGGAGATTGAGATAGGGGGAAGGAAGAGAGACAGAGGGAGAGAGATTGAGATAGGGGAAGGAAAGAGACCAGAGGGAGAGAGATTGAGATAGGGGGAAGGAAGAGAGAGAGAGGGAGAGAGATTGAGATAGGGGAAAGGAAGAGAGAGACAGGAGAGAGATTGAGATAGGGGAAGAGAGAGACAGAGGGAGAGAGATTGAGATAGGGAAAGGAGAGAGACAGAGGGAGAGAGATTGAGATAGGGAAGGGGGAAAGAGAGACAGAGAGAGAGAGAGATTGAGATAGGGGGAAGGAGAGAGAAGAGAGAGGAGATTGGATAGGGGAAGGAGAGAGAGAGGGAGAGAGATTGAGATAGAGGGAAAGAGAGAGAGAGAAGAGAGACAGAGAGAGATTGAGATAGGGGGAAAGGGAGAGAGAGAGAGAGAGAGGAGAGAGATTGAGATAGAGAGGAGATAGGGGAAGGAGAGAGAGAGGGAGAGAGATTGAGATAGGGGAAGGAAGAGAGAGAGAGGAGAGAGATTGAGATAGGGGAAGGAAGGGGAAGGAGAGAGAGGGAGAGAGATTGAGATAGGGGGAAGGAAGAGAGAGACAGAGGAGAGAGATTGAGATAGGGGGAAAGGGAGAGAAGAGGGAGAGAGATTGAGATAGGGGGAAGGAAGAGAGAGACAGAGGGAGAGAGATTGAGATAGGGGGAAGGGAGAGAGAGAGGGAGAGAGATTGAGATAGGGGGAAGGAAGAGAGAGAGAGAAAATACTGTCAGTACAGAAATGCACTATTAGGAACTGTAAGGAGCATTGATTAATCAAGTACTTCTGGTAACCATCTGTGTTCGAGAGAAGGAAAAATTAGGTCTGATTTCATGATACTGAAAATTTGATTTTTGCAAAAGCACAAAGGAAATAGCAGAATTTTAGTACCATTAAGTAGTTAACAATCTAAAATTACTTATCCAGACAGTTCTGTAGCTTTCTGGTAATCAACCAGTATTATACATATGAAAGGAGGATTGTCTTAGAGCCCCGACCGACATTACTTTTTTGAATTCTAAAACACCACTGGAGAAATCCTGAGTCCATTTCCACAGCCGACCACATCAAAGACCTTCACATATTGTCTCCCACTTTCTCTCCCCCTTCATTCTCTCCTCCCCCTCTACTCTCCTTCTCCCTGCTCAATATAAAGAAAAAATAATAAATGCAATTGGTTAAAAAGTGACTAAGGCACAGATTAATCTCAATGTGCCACCCACGGCCTAAATATTCATATAAATATACCATGACCATTGCCACAGAACATTCTATTGGTTTTCCTCCTTCCTAAATTGGCGCGCCCTGATTGATGAATATTTTAACACATGTGCAGTCCGTGGGACATTCATCATCAGCGTGGCTAGTATGAACAGAATAAATGAGCAGTCAAGTCAGGCAGACGTAGGCTAGAGCTATGGTGTAGCTACTATCATGGTGTAGCTACTATCATGGTGTAGCTACTATCATGGTAGAATAGAACTATGGTGTAGCTACTACCATGCTAGGCTAGAACTATGGTGTAGCTACTACAATGCTAGGCTAGAGCTACGGTGGCACTACTACAATGCTAGGCTAGAGCTACGGTGTAGCTACTACCATGCTAGAATAGAACTATGGTGTAGCTACTACCATGCTAGAATAGACTATGGTATAGCTACTACAATGCTAGGCTAGAGCTATGGTGTAGCTACTACCATGCTAGAATAGAACTATGGTGTAGCTACTATCATGCTAGGCTAGAGCTATGGTGTAGCTACTACAATGCTAGAATAGAACTATGGTGTAGCTACTACCATGCTAGAATAGAACTATGGTGTAGCTACTATCATGCTAGGCTAGAGCTATGGTGTAGCTACTACTATGCTAGGCTAGAGCTATGGTGTAGCTACTACTATGCTAGAATAGAACTATGGTGTAGCTACTACCATGCTAGAATAGAACTATGGTGTAGCTACTATCATGCTAGGCTAGAGCTATGGTGTAGCTACTACCATGCTAGACTAGAGCTACGGTGTAGCTACTACCATGCTAGGCTAGAGCTATGGTGTAGCTACTACCATGCTAGAATAGAACTATGGTGTAGCTACTACCATGCTAGACTAGAGCTATGATATAGCTACTACAATGCTAGGCTAGAGCTATGGTGTAGCTACTACCATGCTAGAATAGAACTATGGTGTAGCTACTATCATGCTAGGCTAGAGCTAGGCTAGAACTATGGTGTAGCTACTACCATGCTAGAATAGAACTATGGTGTAGCTACTACCATGCTAGAATAGAGCTACTAGGCTGAGTATAGCTACTACTCAATGCTAGGCTAGAGCTATGGTGTAGCTACTACTACCATGCTAGAATAGAACTATGGTGTAGCTACTACTCATGCTAGAATAGAACTATGGTGTAGCTACTACCATGCTAGAATAGAACTATGGTGTAGCTACTACTATGCTAGAATATAACTATGCTATGGTGTAGCTACTACCATGCTAGAATAGAACTATGGTGTAGCTACTACCATGCTAGGCTAGAATATGGTGAGCTACTACTATGGTGGTGTAGCTACTACCATGCTAGAATAGAACTATGGTGTAGCTACTATCATAGGCTATGGTATAGCTACTACAATGAGGCTATGGTATAGCTACTACAATGCTAGGCTAGAACTATGGTGTAGCTACTACCATGCTAGGCTAGAGCTATGGTATAGCTACTACAATGCTAGGCTAGAGATACGGTGATGCTACTACCATGCTAGGCTAGAGCTATGGTGTAGCGACTACCATGCTAGGCTAGAGCTATGATGCAACTACTCCCATGCTAGGCTAGAGCAATGGTGTAGCTGCTACCATGCTAGGCTAGAGCTATGATATAGCTACTACCATGCTAGGCTAGAGCTATGCTAGAGCTATGGGAGATCTACTACCATGCTAGACTAGAGCCAGGCTAGAGTTATGATATAGCTACTACCATGCTAGGCTAGAGCTATTGTGTATCTACTACCCTGTTAAAAGCTAGAGTTATGATATAGCTGTTACCATGTTAAGCTAGAGCTAGAAATATGGTGTACCTACTACCATGTTCCTGCAGGTTCATGCTCTACAACATCTGCATAGTATGAACCTACCTCACACAGGAAGCAGCACATGTCCTAATCCAGGCACCTGTCATCTCCCGTCTGGACTACTGCAACTTGCTGTTGGCTGGGTTCTGGGCTCGTGACAACAAACCTCTGAAATGTATCCAAAAACGCTGCAGCCCGTCTGGTTTTCAACCTTCTCATGCTCTCCCATGTCACCCCGGTCCTCCACTAGCTTCCAGTCGAAGCTCGCATCCACTACAAGACCATGGTGCTTGCCTACATAGCAGCAACAGGAACTGCCCCTCCCTAACTGCAGGGTATGCTCAAACCTTCCTCCCAACCCAAGTCCTGCCACCTCTGGACTCTTGGTCCTCCTACCCCTAATGGGATGTCAGACCCCGCTCAGCCCAGTCCAACTCTTCTCTGTCCTGGTGTCACACCCTGATCAGTTTCACCTGTCTTGTGCTTGTCTCCACCCCCCCCACCAGGTGTTGCCCATTTCCCCCCCATTATCTCCTGTGTATTTACACATGCATTTTCTGTTTGTCTGTATCCAGTTCGTCTTGTCTTGTCAGGTCATACCAGCGTGTTTCCCGGTTTCTTGTTCTCAAGATTTAGTTTTTACTCTTCCCGGTTCAAACCTTTCTGCCTGTCCTGACCCTGAACCTGCCAGCAGTCCGGTACCTGCCTGACTCTGATCTGGATTACGAACCTCTGCCTGCCCTCGACCTGACATTTGCCTGCTCCGTGTTATAATAAATATCTGAGATTCAAACTATCTACCTCCTGTGTTTGCATCTTGGTCTTATCCTGAGGCGTAGTCCTGGCACCACAACGGTGGAACAAGCGAACCCCTGAAGATAGGACAGCAGAGTCCCTGCCCATCTTCAGAAAATATCTGAAACCCTACTTTCTTCGAAGACTCTCTTAAAATAACCACAAAGCACCCCACCTCGCTGATGGCTACTTTACTGAGGAGAAGTGTACTGACTATGCCTGTGATATGTGGTTGTTCTACCTAGCTAGTTACAAATTGATAAAGTGCCTAAAGCTAATAGGGAAGTGGAACAGAGAACAGGAAGAGAGTAGCGACTCTGGACCCTGCAGAGTTGCTAAAGGGACAATCTTATTGGCTGAAACCCATTGGACCCTATCCACATTCCTCCACACTTCACCTGCATGGTTACAGGATCAGGACTTATCGCCAAGGCTTTCATCCAGAGCACCAGGCTATTGGCAGCAGCAGCCTCTGTGATATCCCTCCTCTGCTCTGCTCTGTGGTGGAGCTGGCACCAAACCCACCGTTCACTTCCTTCCACATCAGAGGGTTCCGCCACATGCTAACTGTCACACATGAAGCACTGCTAGCCCAAAGGGGGGTCTGCTGGCTCATATGGGAATATGGAGAAGGGCTGGGGAGGTTGCCAGAAATAAAAACATGGAGAGATACTGTCACACACACATGCGCACACGCATAAACGCATGCACACACACACACAGAAAATATAAAACAGCAGGCTCCTCAGAGAGGATGGTGATTTATCCGGATGCCTGTTCTGTTCTGCGTCGCACTCCAGAGAGACCCTGGTGGTGCTCCACTACGCCCAGCCTAGAGTGCACCGGAGCTGGGACCAGCGCTGTAGAAGAGACCCCTTCTCTCCTCTCCTCTGTTCCTCCTTCTTGCTCGTTTTCATAACCACCAGCAGCTGTTGGAGCAATTAGCCATGAACTAACTGTACTTTACTACAATACCCCAGACCTCAGCCTCATCACAATTAGCTCCCTAATGGGGTCTAAACAACCAAGGAGGAACAAATACATAAAGAAGGCAGTGTGTGTGTGCCGGAGTGGGGGCGGGCAGAGAGAGGGTACGGTGGCGCGGTGCATCGGTGCTGCAATGGGGCAGTGGGGGGGGGATATGGGGCAGTGGGGGATCTGGGGAAGGTAGTGGGGGATCTGGGGAAGGCAGTGGGGGATCTGGGGAAGGCAGTGGGGGGGGATCTGGGGAAGGCAGTGGGGGGGGATCTGGGGAAGGCAGTGGGGGGATCTGGGGCAGGCAGTAGGGGGATCTGGGGCAGGCAGTAGGGAGTGATCTGGGGCAGGCAGTAGGGGGGGGATCTGGGGCAGGCAGTGGGGGGATCTGGGGGAGTGGGGGATCTGGGGCAGGCAGTGGGGGGGGGGGATCTGGGGATCAGGCAGTGGGGGATCTGGGGAAGGCAGTGGGGGATCTGGGGGGAAGGTCTGGGGCAGGCAGGGGGGATCTGGGGAAGGCAGCAGGGGGATCTGGGGCAGGCAGTGGGGGATCTGGGGCAGGTAGTGGGGGGGGATCTGGGGCAGGGGGATCTGGGGCAGGAGTGGGGGGATCTGTAGGTAGTGGGGGGATCTGCAGTGGGGCAGGCAGTGGGGGGGGATCTGGGGAAGGCAGTGGGGGATCTGGGGCAGGCAGTGGGGGATCTGGGGCAGGTAGTGGGGGGATCTGGGGAAGGTAGTGGGGGATCTGGGGCAGGCAGTGGGGGATCTGGGGAAGGTAGTGGGGGAAGGCAGTGGGGGGGGATCTGGGGGCAGGCAGTGGGGGGATCTGGGGCAGGCAGTGGGGGATCTGGGGCAGGCAGTGGGGGGTATGGGAGGATCTGGGGCAGGCAGTGGGGGATCTGGGGCAGGCAGTGGGGGGATCTGGGGCAGGCAGTGGGGGGATCTGGGGCAGTGGGGGATCTGGGGCAGGCAGTGGGGGGATCTGGGGCAGGCAGTGGGGGATCTGGGGCAGGCAGTGGGGGGATCTGGGGCAGGCAGTGGGGCAGGGGGGATCTGGGGCAGGCAGTGGGGGATCTGGGGGGGCAGTATGGAGTATCTGGGGCAGGCAGTGGGGGATCTGGGGCAGGTAGTGGGGGGATCTGGGGCAGGTAGTGGGGGATCTGGGGCAGGTAGTGGGGGATCTGGGGCAGGTAGTGGGGGGGGGGATAGTGGGGGATCTGGGGCAGGTGGGGGTGGGGCAGGTGGGGGGATATGGGGAAGGCAGTAGGGAGGGACCTGGGGCAGGCAGTGGGGGGATCTGGGGCAGGCAGTATGGAGAGATCTGGGGCAGGCAGTAGGGAGTGATCTGGGGCAGGCAGTAGGGAGTGATCTGGGGCAGGCAGTAGGGAGGGACCTGGGGCAGGCAGTAGGGAGGGATCTGGGGCAGGCAGTAGGGAGGGACCTGGGGAAGGCAGTAGGGAGGGACCTGGGGAAGGCAAGAGGGAGTGACCTGGGGCAGGCAGTAGAGAGGGACCTGGGGCAGGCAGTAGGGAGGGACCTGGGGCAAGCAGTGTGTTCTGTCTTCCTTCTACTCCTATGCGGCCTTTGGCAGTCTGCCGATCGGAAGAGGAGAACGAGAAAAGAGGGGGATGAAGAGCAGGGGAGGAAGAGGGAGAAGAGGACGAAGTGGAGGAGGAGGGGGAGGGGGAAGAGCATGGGGAGGAGGGGGAGGAGGAGGAGGAGGAGGCAGTCACTGCATGGCGGGCGGTGAGACAGTGGGTTGTTTGACATCTCATATTCAAATTGAAAGTGACATATCTGTGGTCTTTACGCCGTCGTCTAACTATCAGTTCTGTGAAATGCTAACATTTGGTGTGACGGGGTGTTACTGTGACTTTTAGACAGGGCTCTAGACGGTCCCTACGGGCTCCTTTCTGTGTGGGAGAGGGATATGACACACAGACACACACACACACACACACACACGTACACACACACACGCATATACATACGTACATATGCACAGACTCACACATGAACACACACACATACGCATGCATAGACACACACAAACACACACACACACAGACTCACACACACACACAGACACACACACACACACACACACACACACACACACACACACACACACACACACACACACACACATACATACGTACATATGCACAGACTCACACATGAACACACACACATACGCATGCACAGACACACACACACACACACACACACACACACAGACACACACACACACACACACACACACACACACACATACATACATACATACATACATACGTACATATGCACAGACTCACACATGAACACACACACATACGCATGCACAGACACACACAAACACACACACACAGACACACACACACACACACACACACACACACACACACAGACACATACATACATACATACGTACATATGCACAGACACACACAAACACACACACACATACATGAAGGCATGAAACATAATATATGGTTGATTACTTTACTACAACGACATCAGTTCATTAGTGTGACCTGCTTCAGCAGTCACGTTCTGGTCTTTGACTTATTTATTTATTACTGTGACTTGATTCAGCAGTCACACTCTCATGTATATCTTCTTTATTAGGTGTGCTTGCTGAAAGAACAACTACTCAAATCTGACATACTTTTTTATGAACCTTCGTCTTCTGCTGACATCTGTAGCTCTAAACCCGTAAAAACCAAACATCTTTAAAACCTGCCGGTTGACCAAAAGTATTGTTATGGTAGTGGAAGAAGTTTAGAAGTTGGAATTGTTAGAAGCTAGTGTTGAAAATGTGAGGTTTGCTTCGTAGTAGAAGTTGCCACAACCTGATCTGTTTTACCTGTCTTGTGCTTGTCTCCACCCCCCCACCAGGTGTCTCCACCCCCCCCACCAGGTGTCTCCACCCCCCACCAGGTGTCTCCACCCCCCACCAGGTGTCTCCACCCCCCACCAGGTGTCTCCACCCCCCACCAGGTGTCTCCACCCCCCACCAGGTGTCTGCCAGTTCGTCTTGTCTTGTCAGGTTGCCCGCCTGCCTTCCTGTACCTGCCTGTCTCTAACCTGGATTTCAAACCTATGCCTGCCCTCGACTTGCCCTTTGCTTGACCCTTGTGTTAAAATAAATATCTAAGCATCAAACTCTCCTGTGTCTGCATCTGGGTCTTATCCTGAATCGTGATAGAAAGAACTGGCCATGACTGCACAACTGACTCGGACCAGCTCGGCAACGCTATCTCCTTCCAAGGAGCTGTCATCTGAAGACACGAGGAGTTACTTCAAAAGGTTATGGAAGAACTCCAGACCTGGGTGCAACGCCACGGAAGCAATGCTTCACTGCATTGCTGGAGAAATTCCCCAGCAAACTACAGCGGTAACCTGCCAGACTCTCAGTAATCCCGCTACCAGAGGCACTTTTGAGTTTTTGAGTTTGTGGCGGAGGTTAGAAAGGTTTTTGATTCTCCATAGTCCTGGAGAGAGGTTGCTCGGAAGCTATTTCAACTGCGTTAAGACTCCGGTAGTGTAGCAGACTATGTGGTAGATTTTCGCACTTTGGCTGCTGAGAGTGCCTGGAACCCAGAATCCCTATTTGACACGTTCCTTCATGGATTATCAGAGATGTTTGAAGATGAGCTCACAGCCTGGGTGCTTCCCTTGGACCTCGACTCTCTCTTAGCCTTGACCATACGGATCGCTGGGCATCTACGGGAAAGTAGGAGGGAGAAGAGGTCTGTTCCCGGTCACACTCGCTCGTCCACGGTTCCCACCTTGCCACCAGAGGAATCCCGGAAGTCCCTGGCGTCTACAATACAGGGAGAATCCAATGTCACCCGAGTTCCCTCTGGAATCACTGAGGGCTATTGACTCGCCTCCTCCGGAGTCCATGCAACTGGCCAGGGTTAGATTTTCTCCTTCTGAACTCTTACGCAGTCGGAGCACCAAGAGCTGTCTGTATTGTGGAACAACAGGACATTACATATCTACTTGTCCATTAAAAGACCATGCTCATCAGTAGGTACGAGTACGCTAGTGAGCCGTACGGGGAGTTTCTAATCTCCCATTACTCGCACCCCTCTCCATGCCATCCTGCGGTGGCGGGACTGGTCCAAATATCTCCGGGTGCTCATTGACTCTGGGGCCAACGAGACCTTTATGGACGCTACCCTGGTGTTGGAGCTGGGAATCTCCACACAACCCCTCTTCATTCCCGTGGACGTCAGAGCGCTGGATGGGCGCTCTGTTGGCACAGTCACCCACAATATGGTTCCTATCAACCTGTGAGTGTCAGGTAATCACAGTAAGTCTATGCAGTTCCTGATCATCGAGTCTCCTCATGTGCCCGTGGTGTTGGTTTTCATGGCTCCAGAGGCAAGATCCCCTGATTCGACTGGGCTACTGGTTCTATCATGGGTTGGAGCCCATTCTGCTAAATGTGCAGTATCTGAAGTCGGCGCAGCCTGCCCCGGATCTCTCTGCCGTCCCTGCGGATTATCAGGACCTCTGGGAGGTTTTTAACAAGGCCCGCACCACATCTCTTCCTCCACATCGACCCTACGATGGGCTATCGACCTTCTCCTGGGCACAGCACCGCCTCGAGGGCGGATTTTTTCCCCTGTCTAGTAGTAGTAGTAGTAGTAGTAGTAGTAGTAGTAGTAGTACAGTAGTTAACCTCATAGTAGTAGTAGTAGTAGTAGTAGTAGTAGTAGTAGTAGTGGTATTAGTAGTGTTTAGTAGTAGTAGTAGGAGTAGTAGTAGTAGTACAGTAGTTAACCTCATAGTAGTAGTCGTAGTAGTAGTAGTAGTAGTAGTAGTAGTAGTAGTAGTAGTAGTAGTAGTGGTATTAGTTGTGTTTAGTAGTAGTAGTAGTAGTAGTAGTAGTAGTAGTAGTAGTAGTACAGTAGTTAACCTCATAGTAGTAGTCGTAGTAGTAGTAGTAGTAGTAGTAGTAGTAGTAGTAGTAGTGGTATTAGTAGTGTTTAGTAGTAGTAGTACAGTAGTTAACCTTATAGTAGTAGTAGTAGTAGTAGTAGTGGTATTAGTAGTGTTTAGTAGTAGTAGTAGTAGTAGTAGTAGTAGTAGTAGTGCTATTAGTAGTGTTTAGTAGTAGTAGCAGTAGTACAGTAGTTAACCTTATAGTATTAGTGGTATTAGTACTGTTTATTAGTAATAGTAGTAGTAGTAGTGGTATTAGTAGTAGTAGCAGTAGTACAGTAGTTAACCTTATAGTAGTAGTAGTAGTAGTGGTAGTAGTAGTAGTGGTATTAGTAGTGTTTAGTAGTAGTAGTAGTAGTATTAGTAGTGATATTAGTAGTGTTTAGTAGTAGTAGTAGTAGCAGTAGTACAGTAGTTAACCTTATAGTAGTAGTAGTAGTAGTAGTAGTAGTAGTAGTAGTAGTAGTGGTATTGGTAGTGTTTAGTAGTAGCAGTAGTACAGTAGTTAACCTTATAGTAGTAGTAGTAGTAGTAGTAGTAGTAGTAGTAGTAGTGGTATTAGTAGTGTTTAGTAGTAGCAGTAGTACAGTAGTTAACCTTATAGTAGTTATAGTAGTAGTTTATTGGTAATAGTGGTAGTAGTAGTGTTTAGTAGTAGCAGTAGTACAGTAGTTAACCTTATAGTAGTAGTAGTAGTAGTAGTAGTAGTAGTAGTAGTGGTATTAGTAGTGTTTAGTAGTAGCAGTAGTACAGTAGTTAACCTTATAGTAGTAGTAGTAGTAGTAGTAGTGGTATTAGTAGTGTTTAGTAGTAGCAGTAGTACAGTAGTTAACCTTATAGTAGTAGTAGTGGTAGTAGTGGTATTAGTAGTGTTTAGTAGTAGCAGTAGTACAGTAGTTAACCTTATAGTAGTAGTAGTGGTAGTAGTGGTATTAGTAGTGTTTAGTAGTAGCAGTAGTACAGTAGTTAACCTTATAGTAGTAGTAGTAGTAGTAGTAGTAGTAGTAGTAGTAGTGGTATTAGTAGTGTTTAGTAGTAGCAGTAGTACAGTAGTTAACCTTATAGTAGTAGTAGTAGTAGTAGTAGTAGTAGCAGTAGTAGTGGTATTAGTAGTGTTTAGTAGTAGCAGTAGTACAGTAGTTAACCTTATAGTAGTAGTAGTAGTAGTAGTAGTAGTGGTATTATTAGTGTTTAGTAGTAGCAGTAGTATAGTAGTTAACCTTATAGTAGTAGTAGTAGTAGTAGTAGTAGTAGTAGTAGTGGTATTATTAGTGTTTAGTAGTAGCAGTAGTATAGTAGTTAACCTTATAGTAGTAGTAGTAGTAGTAGTAGTAGTGGTATTAGTAGTGTTTAGTAGTAGCAGTAGTATAGTAGTTAACCTTATAGTAGTAGTAGTAGTAGTTGAATATCAAGAGTGGTCTTGCTGAGGAAGTTGATAATGATGTCGTCATCACACCAACCATTCATATCAGTGGAGGCTGCTGAGGGGAGGACGGCTCATAATAATGTCTGGAAAGGAATACATGGAATGGTATCAAACACATTGATACCCATTCCACTAATTCTGCACCAGTCGTTACCACGAGCCCGTCCTCCCCAATTAAGGTGCCACCAACCTCCAGTGATTCATATGTATAGTTCCAATTTTAGGTGGATCTCAATGGTGCTTAATTAAAGAAAAATAATCCACATTTGTTTACGTGTTGAACTGTAAAGCTGATATAAATAGTTGTTGTTGTATTGCTGAATGCTCTCTAGATGTAAAGCTGATATAAATAGTTGTTGTTGTATTGCTGAATGCTCTCTAGCTATAAAGCTGATATAAATAGTTGTTGTTGTATTGCTGAATGCTCTCTAGCTATAAAGCTGATATAAATAGTTGTTGTTGTATTGCTGAATGCTCTCTAGATATAAATAGTTGTTGTTGTATTGCTGAATGCTCTCTAGCTATAAAGCTGATATAAAGCTATAAAGCTGATATAAATAGTTGTTGTTGTATTGCTGAATGCTCTCTAGCTATAAAGCTGATATAAATAGTTGTTGTTGTATTGCTGAATGCTCTCTAGCTATAAATCTGATATAAATAGTTGTTGTTGTATTGCTGAATGCTCTCTAGCTGTAAAGCTGATATAAATAGTTGTTGTTGTATTGCTGAATGCTCTCTAGCTATAAATCTGATATAAATAGTTGTTGTTGTATTGCTGAATGCTCTCTAGCTATAAATCTGATATAAATAGTTGTTGTTGTATTGCTGAATGCTCTCTAGCTATAAATCTGATATAAATAGTTGTTGTTGTATTGCTGAATGCTCTCTAGATGTAAAGCTGATATAAATAGTTGTTGTAAGATGTTTCTGTCATTTCAACAGAAAAACACTGCAGAATGAACAACAAAATACCATAAATATGTTTTACAACATTAATGCTGTAGAATGTACTGCATTATGGGTAAAATGCTAAAATGCTAATGTTAACTGTAATTGGAAATGTCCTGTAAAAATGACTCGAACATACTTGTATTTCTTTACAATAAGAGTTTATGCCTACTGTAGATGACTGTTTTTGTTTCAGGTGCAAACCTCACGCTGTAGGGTGAGACACATGACGCTCAGACTATTTTACTAAATATCTTCTTGAAGCGGCAGTGAAGTGGAAGAATATTTTCAGCACCTGCTTCGTAGGTACCTTTACTTTTTTTAAGTATCTTTATTGCTAGGCAACGTTGAATTAGTGCAAGTTTTCTTAGCTTGCTAGCTAGCAAGTTAGCTAGCTCAAATTGACACAAGCCATTTCAGTCTGCTCAAAATTGTTCATAAATATCATGCTGTGTGACCTAGAAGAAAAATCCCCCAGATAATAATTGAGCTCAGATTTGTGACTGTTATTTTTCACCATCGCTACAGAGAACATGGCTTGTTTAGATCAAAAGATATGGCCTATATTCCCAGTAAAAAACATTTTACATTTCAAGTAGGATAGCAACCTACACAATAAATAACTTATTAACTTATTGGTAGACATCTCGATGTCACCGTGGTACAGTCTACTCAATGGGAAGAGCATGAACGACAACAACACCAGGACACAGTGTCCTTAGCTGTCACAACCCTCTGTGATTCGGTTTACTCTGCTCTCAGCTGTGCAACATATGTCATTGTTTTTCATGCCAGAAGTGTCCGTATAGCCTCTCCCTGCTCACCATTGTTTACACCATTGTTCCATAATGTTACAGTATTAGCTAAACCTGTTCACTGTACCGGTAGTATGCAAACATTTGGTGGCCATGAGAGAAAACAAAATGTTGTGAGTCTGGTAAAATAATCTGTGGTATTGTGTGTAGATTATAGCAATGTTTTTAATAGTTAGCTAGGGTTTAAAGTAGATGTATCTAGCTGTGTCATTCTCACGAAACGGACATTTGACAACAGAAATTTCAAGTGTCATCTTTCGGTCTCTGAGTGGCACAGCGGTCTAAGGCACTGCAGTGCTTGAGGCATCACTACAGATCCGGGTTCGATCCTGGGCTGTGATGCAGCCGGCCACGACCGGGTGATCCATGAGGCAATGTCCAATTGGCCCAGCGTCATCCGGGTTAGGGGAGGGTTTGGCCGTCCGGGATGTCCTTGTCCAATCACGCTCTAGCAACTCCCGTGTGACACGGTCGCCAGTTGTACTGTGTTTCCTCCGACACATTGGTGCGGCTGGCTTTCGGGTTAAGCAAGCAGTGTGTCAAGAAGCAGTGCAGCTTGGCGGGGTCATGTTTCGGGGGATGCATGGCCCTCGACCTTCGTACGGGAGTTGCAATGATCGGACAAGACTGTAACTACCAATTGCAAATCACGAAATTGGGGAGAAAAAGGGGTAAAAAAATAAATAATAATATATATACATATGTATATATATACACACACTACCATTCAAAACAGTGGGGTTACTTAGAAATGTCCTTGTATTTGAAATAAAAGCCCAATTCTTTTGTACAATGAAATATCATAAAGTTTATCAGAAATACAGTGTAGACATTGTTAATGTTGTAAATGATTATTATAGCTGGAAACAGCATATTTTTAATGGAATATCTACATAGGCGTACAGAGGCCCATTATCAGCAACCATCACTCCTGTGTTCCAATGGCACGTTGTGTTAGCTAATCCATGTTTATAATTTTAAAAGGCTAATTGATCATTAGAAAACCCTTTTGCAATTATGCTAGCACAGCTGGAAACTGTTGTTCTGATTAAAGAAGCAATACAACTGGCCTTTTTAGACTAGTTGAGTATCTGGAGCATCAGCATTTGTGGGTTCGATTACATGCACAAAATGGCCAGAAACAAAGAACTTTCTTCTGAAACTCGTCGGTCTATTCTTGTTCTGAGTAATGAAGGCTATTCCATGCGAGAAATTGCCAAGAAACTGAAGATCAGGCATTTTCATTAGGGGAGCAATGTTAACAAATATTACATTGATTTGTTTATACCTTTTTTGGAAAATTACAGTATTAAACTGGGAGCTCTGGTGCCAGTATAATCCAACACATTTACAGGGAAAAGTTTTACAGTGTAATAATACTCTTTGATTTATAGTAACCCTGTAGAAAACTTTTACACTGTTTCATGCTATTTTACCTTTAGTTGTTTTCTCCCCAACTCTTCCAACATTAGATCAATATAGCTCGCTGGATCCACCACTGTGAATGGGCTAAGACACATCACGCCAACAGAACTACCTTAGAAGACGGAGTAAACGTGGTGAACAAAACAAGTAACATTTTAAAAGGGCTTAAGCCTTAGAGATGTCAATCAGTCAATGTATGGATTCTGTGAGGATGGAGGGGAGGGGGGGGTTGTTTCCATCCAATCAAAGACTTGGTTCCAATCATAATACAGACGGCTGGCCCGCGTTTCGTTTCACATCACTTGATACGTGAAGTGTAACAGAATGTGAACTATTGCACAACCAGGCTGGTCCCAGCAGGCTATTTCAAACATGACACATGATATGTTCTGCCCTCAGGAGTACATCTGAGTGAAGTGAAGGGACGAGCTGCCCGTTGCATAAACAAGCACACACCGCTAAGCACAGGAAAACAAACTGCTCATAGGGAGTGGTATAAAGAGAGTGGAACAGGCAAAGGAGAGGTATTCGGTGAGTGTTGTGGCATTTTCAGGTAAGGGGGCATGGCCAGAGGGAGTAATGGTCTGGTGACAAGATGACATGACCTTTGACCTTCCGCTACAATAAACGCTGTCAGGGCAAGAACAACTTGTTTGTTTTTTTCCTAGAGGTTGGAACATCTCAGCTACTTAAAAACAGCCAGCCCCTGCACATTCTATTCGCTGCCAAAGTCTGTAGTCAAAATTAGCAGCTTGGGCCTATAAAAAAATAAAAGATTTTGAACAGATTTGGGTCAGAGATAATAAAAATCCTGGCAGAGATAATAAAAATCCTGGCAGAGAAAATAAAAATCCTGGCATGGAGATCTTTGTACATTTCTTTCTCTCTCCTTTTCTTTGTGTTTTCACTTTCTAAGAAGTTTTGTAGAAACTATGGATTCTACCGTTGAGAAACACTGTGTGGAACTTGTTGCCCTTGGGCGAAGTGGTCACACAGCTGTATTAGAAGGAAATACTCTGCATGTCTGGGGAGGCTACATGGTAAGCCTCAAACATGATTTGTAAATTCCCTTCCTGGAACTATATTGAAAGCATTCCTAATGGATGGTGTTGTTTTGAATTGATGTTTAGCATTCACATATACTGTTTAAAACATACATGCTGCTGATAGATGTATTTTCTCAGTAACAACATGCTTAGATTTGTTTTTGTTCTGTTCTGCAGTCAACCGCTGAGAGTGAAGTTTTCCTTCCCAGTGATGAAATCTGGTTGTATGACTTAGAAAGAGGTTTATGGTAAGAATATCAATGGAATTCTAACATGGTGTTTGTGCGTATGGGCTGTATATATCACATTGTAAAGAATATGAATGGAGAAGTTGTTTGGGTTTAACACTGTATCTGGATATTCCCTCTGTAGATGCTCTATAGTATTAGACCAGTAACATTTCAACTAAGTATCTACGAACCCTAACCCTTATCCTACCCCTAAACTTAACCCTTACCCTAACCCTTACCCTAACCCTTATCCTTCCCCTAAACTTAACCCTTACCCTAACCCTTACCCTAAACTTAACCCTTACCCTAAACTTAACCCTTATCCTAACCCTTATCCTAACCCTAAACTTAACCCTTACCCTAACCCTTACCCTAAACTTAACCATTACCTTAAACCTAATCCCTTACCCTAAACTTAACCCTTACCCTAACCCTTATCCTAACCCTAAACTCAACCCTTACCCTAACCCTTACCCTAAACTTAACCCTCACCCTAAAGTTAACCATTACCTTAAACCTAATCCCTTACCCTAAACCCTAAACTTAACCCTTACCCTAAACTTAACCCTTACTCTTATTCTTAACCTTTTTATTTATTTATTTCACCTTTATTTAACCAGGTAGGCTAGTTGAGAACAAGTTCTCAATTACAACTGCAACCTGGTCAAGATAAAAGCAAAGCAGTGCGACATAAATAACAACAACACAGAGTTACACATGGAACCTAACCCTAGCCGTGTCCTTAGCAAGCAGTTGCTTATCAACAGATACAACATATAGTGCTAGACTGGTCTATAGTGGCCTATAGTATTAGACTGGTCTATAGTGTCTATAGTTCTAGACTGGTCTATAGTGGTCTAAAGTATCAGACTGGTCTATAGTATTAGACTGGTCTATAGTGTCTATAGTATTAGACTGGTCTATAGTGTCTATAGTGCTAGACTGGTCTATAGTATTAGAGTGGTCTATAGTGTCTATAGTTCTAGACTGGTCTATAGTGGTCTATAGTATTAGACTGGTCTATAGTGTCTATAGTGCTAGACTGGTCTATAGTGTCTATAGTATTAGACTGGTCTATAGACTGGTCTATAGTGTCTATAGTATTAGACTGGTCTATAGTGGTCTATAGTAATAGACTGGTCTATAGTATTAGACTGGTCTATAGTGTCTATAGTATTAGACTGGTCTATAGTGTCTATAGTACTAGACTGGTCTATAGTGTCTATAGTATTAGACTGGTCTATAGTGGTCTATAGTACTAGACTGGTCTATAGTGTCTATAGTATTAGACTGGTCTATAGTGGTCTATAGTACTAGACTGGTCTATAGTGTCTATAGTTACTGGTCTATAGTACTAGACTGGTCTATAGTGTCTATAGTATTAGACTGGTCTATAGTGTCTATAGTATTAGACTGGTCTATAGTATTAGACTGGTCTATAGTGTCTATAGTATTAGACTGGTCTATAGTATTAGACTGGTCTATAGTATTAGACTGGTCTATAGTGTCTATAGTATTAGACTGGTCTATAGTATTAGACTGGTCTATAGTGGTCTATAGTATTAGACTGGTCTATAGTATTAGACTGGTCTATAGTGTCTATAGTATTAGACTGGTCTATAGTATTAGACTGGTCTATAGTGGTCTATAGTATTAGACTGGTCTATAGTATTAGACTGGTCTATAGTGGTCTATAGTATTAGACTGGTCTATAGTATTAGACTGGTCTATAGTGTCTATAGTGCTAGACTGGTCCATAGTATTAGACTGGTCTATAGTTCTAGACTGGTCTATAGTGTATATAGTATTAGACTGGTCTATAGTGTCTATAGTATTAGACCGGTCTATAGTGTCTATAGTATTAGACTGGTCTATGGTGTCTATAGTGCTAGACTGGTCTATAGTATTAGATTGGTCTATAGTGTCTATAGTATTAGATTGGTCTATAGTATTAGACTGGTCTATAGTGTATATAGTATTAGACTGGTTTATAGTGTATATAGTATTAGACTGGTCTATAGTATTAGACTGGTCTATAGTATTAGACTGGTCTATAGTGTATATAGTGCTAGACTGGTCCATAGTATTAGACTGGTCTATAGTTCTAGACTGGTCTATAGTGTATATAGTATTAGACTGGTCTATAGTGTCTATAGTATTAGACCGGTCTATAGTGTCTATAGTATTAGACTGGTCTATAGTGTCTATAGTATTAGACTGGTCTATAGTATTAGATTGGTCTATAGTGTCTATAGTATTAGACTGGTCTATAGTGTATATAGTATTAGACTGGTTTATAGTGTATATAGTATTAGACTGGTCTATAGTATTAGACTGGTCTATAGTATTAGACTGGTCTATAGTGTATATAGTGCTAGACTGGTCTATAGTATTAGACTGGTCTATAGTATTAGACTGGTCTATAGTGTATATAGTATTAGACTGTTCTATAGTGTCTATAGTGCTAGACTGGTACATAGTATTAGACTGGTCTATAGTATTAGAGTGGTCTATAGTATTAGACAGGTCTATAGTATTAGACTGGTCTATAGTCTTAGTATGGTCTATAGTGGTCTATAGTATTAGACTGGTCTATAGTATTAGACTGGTCTACAGTATTAGACAGGTCTATAGTATTAGACTGGTCTATAGTCTTAGTATGGTCTATAGTGGTCTATAGTGCTAGACTGGTCTATAGTATTAGACTGGTCTATAGTATTAGACTGTTCTATGGTTTATAGTATTATAGTATTTGACTGGTCTGTATTTGACTGGTCTATTTGACTGGTCTGTAGTGTCTATAGTGCTAGACTGGTCCATAGTATTAGAATGGTCTATAGTATTAGACTGGTCTATAGTGGTCCATAGTATTAGACTGGTCTATAGTATTAGACTGGTCTATAGTATTAGACTGGTCTATAGTATTAGACTGGTTTATAGTATTAGACTGGTTTATAGTATTAGACTGGTCTATAGTGGTCTATAGTATTAGACTAGTCTATAGTGTCTATACTAATAGACGGAACTATACTATTAGACTGGTCTATAGTGTCTATAGTATTAGACAGACCTATAGTATTAGACTGGTCTATAGCATTGGACTGGTCTACAGTATTAGACTGGTCTATAGTGGTCTAAAGTATTAGACAGGTATATAGTACTAGACTGGTCTATAGTATTAGACTGGTCTATAGTGGTCTATAGTATTATACTGGCCTATAGTATTAGACTGGTCTATAGTATTAGACTGGTCTATAGTGGTCTAAAGTGTTCTACAGTATTATACAGTTATATAGTACTATACTGGTCTATAGTGTCTATAGTATTAGACTGGTCTATAGTATTAGAATGGTCTATAGTCTATAGTATTAGAATGGTTTATAGTATTAGACTGGTCTATAGTGTCTATAGTATTAGACTGGTCTATAGTCTATAGTATTAGACTGGTTAATAGTATTAGACTGGTCTATAGTGTCTATAGTGTTAGACTGGTCTATAGTGGTCTATAGTATTAGACTGGTCTATAGTATTAGACTGTGTATAGTGTCTATCGTATTAGACTGGTCTATAGTGGTCTATAGTATTAGACTGGTTAATAGTATTAGAATGGTCTATAGTGTCTATAGTGTTAGACTGGTCTATAGTGGTCTATAGTGCTAGACTGGTCTATAGTACTAGACTGGTCTATAGTATTAGACTGGTCCATAGTGGTCTATAGTGCTAGACTGGTCTATAGTATTAGACTGGTCTATAGTGTCTATAGTATTAGACTGGTCTATAGTATTAGACTGGTCTATAGTGTCTATAGTATTAGACTGGTCTATAGTGGTCTATAGTATTAGACTGGTCTATAGTATTAGACTGGTCTTTAGTATTAGACTGGTCTATAGTATTAGACTGGTCTATAGTCTATAGTATTAGACTGGTCTATAGTATTAGACTGGTCTATAGTATTAGACTGGTCTATAGTGTCTATAGTATTAGACTGGTCTATAGTATTAGACTGGTCTATAGTGGTCTATAGTATTAGACTGGTCTATAGTACTAGACTGGTCTATAGTATTAGACTGGTCTATAGTGTCTATAGTATTAGACTGGTTTATAGTATTAGACTGGTCTATAGTGTCTATAGTATTAGACTTGTCTATAGTGTCTATAGTATTAGACTGGTCTATAGTGGTCTATAGTATTAGACTGGTCCATAGTGGTCTATAGTGCTAGACTGGTCTATAGTATTAGAATGGTTTATAGTATTAGACTGGTCTATAGTGTCTATAGTATTAGAATGGTCTATAGTGGTCTATAGTATTAGACTGGTCTATAGTGTCTATAGTATTAGACTGGTCTATAGTATTAGACTGGTCTATAGTATCAGACTGGTCTATAGTATTAGACTGGTCTTTAGTATTAGACTGGTCTATAGTATTAGACTGGTCTATAGTGTCTATAGTATTAGACTGGTCTATAGTATTAGACTGGTCTATAGTGGTCTATAGTATTAGACTGGTCTATAGTATTAGACTGGTCTATAGACTGTCTATAGTAGTTTAGACTGGTCTATAGTGGTCTATAGTATTAGACTGGTCTATAGTGTATATAGTGCTAGACTGGTCTATAGTATTAGACTGGTCTATAGTATTAGACTGGTCTATAGTGTATATAGTATTAGACTGTTCTATAGTGTCTATAGTGCTAGACTGGTACATAGTATTAGACTGGTCTATAGTATTAGAGTGGTCTATAGTATTAGACAGGTCTATAGTATTAGACTGGTCTATAGTCTTAGTATGGTCTATAGTGGTCTATAGTATTAGACTGGTCTATAGTATTAGACTGGTCTACAGTATTAGACAGGTCTATAGTATTAGACTGGTCTATAGTCTTAGTATGGTCTATAGTGGTCTATAGTGCTAGACTGGTCTATAGTATTAGACTGGTCTATAGTGTCTATAGTGCTAGACTGGTCCTATAGTATTAGACTGGTCTATAGTCTATAGTATTAGACTGGTCTATAGTATTAGTGTTCTATAGTATTAGACTGGTCTATAGTGGTCTATAGCTAGACTGGTTCTATAGTATTAGACTGGTCTATAGTGTCTATAGTGCTAGACTGGTATAGTATTAGACTGGTCTATAGTATTAGACTGGTCTATAGTATTAGACTGGTCTATAGTATTAGACTGGTCTATAGTGTCTATAGTATTAGACTGGTCTATAGTATATAGTACTGACTGGTCTATAGTGTCTATAGTATTAGACTGGTCTATAGTGGTCTATAGTAGTAGACAGTTATATAGTATTAGACTGGTCTATAGTGTCTATAGTATTAGACTGGTCTATGGTGTCTATTAGACTGGTCTATAGTGTCTATAGTATTAGACTGGTTATATGTCTATAGACTGGTCTATAGTGTCTATAGTATTAGGCTGGTCTGGTCTATAGTATTAGACTGGTCTATAGTGGTCTATAGTATTAGACTGGTCTATAGTATTAGACTGGTCTATAGTATTAGACTGGTCTATAGTGTCTATAGTATTAGACTGGTCTATAGTATTAGACTGGTCTATAGTGTCTATAGTATTAGACTGGTCTATAGTATTAGACTGGTCTATAGTATTAGACTGGTCTATAGTGTCTATAGTATTAGACTGGTCTATAGTGGTCTATAGTATTAGACTGGTCTATAGTATTAGACTGGTCTATAGTATTAGACTGGTCTATAGTGGTCTATAGTATTAGACTGGTCTATAGTGTCTATAGTATTAGGCTGGTCTATAGTATTAGACTGGTCTATAGTGGTCTATAGTATTAGACTGGTCTATAGTATTAGACTGGTCTATAGTATTAGACAGTCTATAGTATAGACTGGTACTAGTACTAGACTGGTCTTTAGTATTAGACTGGTCTATAGTATTAGACTGGTCTATAGTGTCTATAGTATTAGACTGGTCTATAGTATTAGACTGGTCCATAGTTGTCTATAGTGCTAGACTGGTCTATAGTATTAGACTGGTCTATAGTGTTTATAGTATTAGACTGGTCTATAGTGGTCTATAGTGCTAGACTGGTCTATAGTATTAGACTGGTCTATAGTGCTAGACTGGTCTATAGGATTAGACTGGTCTATAATATTAGACTGGTCTATAATATTAGACTGGTCTACAGTAGTCTATAGTGCTGCACTGGTCTTATCTTCAGTTTGACCCCAGAATGTGACGTCTACCCCCAAGCCAAAACATGCATTAAGACTTAGCTCTGTTGCTTGGAACTTCATGCTGTGTATGCTGTGTGTATTCATAGTTGGTTTATTCATTTTATCTTCTGAAGGGAAATGTCTCAAATGTCAGGAGAGATCCCGCCCCCCATGTCAGGCACCTGCAGCTGCTTTCTAATTGGCCACATGTACATATTCGGAGGATATGATGACACGGGACAGACCAATCAGGTGAGCTAGCTCAACAGAAACTGTAGTGCCCCTGATGTGCAAATATTTTTTCTGAACATCACCAAAAGCTTATTAATTGTTATTCAGGCTTCCGTTGTTAGGAGACGGTTCAGATGGGTGTCGAACTCTAGCTTCAGAGACACGTGTATTACATTCTGAAAAGATGTGTGCTTGTAGCTTTACCGTGTCAACCTCCTGGATGGGGACTACAGATGGACGAACGTGAAAGCTGAGAGTGGCTCTCCTCCTTCACCCAGAGATAAGCTGTGCTGCTGGGTTTTCAACAACAGGTCAGTGACATATAACATTAGAATGCAACATCAATGCCCATTGCAGTATTGCTACAAACAGGAAGACAGTCAGGGTTCAAATGACACATTTTTAAGGGAATATTGTGAGATTCTGGCAATTAGCAATTAGCCAATGCTAGCTAGCCTTAGTGCAGTGACTGGAAGTCTACAGGTACAGAACATCTTGTAATTTTTACCAATTAAGAATCTTCCATTGTGTAGGGTCACCTGCTTTGAGAATCTTCCATTCTGTAGGGTCACCTGCTTTGAGAATCTTCCATTCTGTAGGGTCACCTGCTTTGAGAATCTTCCATTCTGTAGGGTCACCTGCTTTGAGAATCTTCCATTCTGTAGGGTCACCTGCTTTGAGAATCTCATTCTGTAGGGTCACCTGCTTTGAGAATCTTCCATTCTGTAGGGTCACCTGCTTTGAGAATCTTCCATTCTGTAGGGTCACCTGCTTTGAGAATCTTCCATTCTGTAGGGTCACCTGCTTTGAGAATCTTCCATTCTGTAGGGTCACCTGCTTTGAGAATCTTCCATTCTGTAGGGTCACCTGCTTTGAGAATCTTCCATTCTGTAGGGTCACCTACTTTGAGAATCTTCCATTCTGTAGGGTCACCTGCTTTGAGAATCTTCCATTCTGTAGGGTCACCTGCTTTGAGAATCTTCCATTCTGTAAGGTCACCTGCTTTGAGAATCTTCCATTCTGTAGAGTCACCAACTATGAGAATCTTCCATTCTGTAGGGTCACCTACTTTGGTGGATATGGTCACAAGACACTTGATGACATCATGGATGACAAAAGCTTCATCGTGGACACGGCATCATTGGTACATTTTTGCTTTTTGTTTATGATGGCGTCCAGACGTATGAATTACAACCACCATTTTCAACGTGTTGTATTGTGTGTTTTGTAGGAGCAGAACGTTGGTTGGGGATGGAACAATGAAGTCCACGTTTTTGACACAACACTAGCCAGCTGGAGGGAACCACGGAGCTCTGTAAGACAGACACACACTGTATGATTACATCACAACATAACGTCACTCTGTGGAACTTAGTGAGCTTGAAATGTTGCTGATCCAACCAGTACCTGTTGGATAGTTCAATCCGTTCCTACATTGTCAAGCTGGTGGTCGTGTGTGTTGGTGACGTAGAGGACCCTGGTTCAAGTCCATTCAGAGGTGACGTAGAGACCCTGGTTCAAGTCCAGTCAGAGGAGAGGTAGAGGACCCTGGTTCAAGTCCAGTCAGAGGAGAAGTAGAGGCCCCTGGTTCAAGTCCAGTCAGAGGAGAGATAGAGGACCCTGGTTCAAGTCCAGTCAGAGGAGAGATAGAGGAACCTGGTTCAAGTCCAGTCAGAGGAGAGATAGAGGACCCTGGTTCAAGTCCAGTCAGAGGAGAGATAGAGGAACCTGGTTCAAGTCCAGTCAGAGGAGAGGTAGAGGACCCTGGTTCAAGTCCAGTCAGAGGAGAGATAGAGGACCCTGGTTCAAGTCCAGTCAGAGGAGAGATAGAGGACCCTGGTTCAAGTCCAGTCAGAGGAGAGGTAGAAGACTCTGGTTCAAGCCTAGTCAGAGGAGAGGTAGAGGACCCTGGTTCAAGTCCAGTCAGAGGAGAGATAGAGGAACCTGGTTCAAGTCCAGTCAGAGGAGAGATAGAGGAACCTGGTTCAAGTCCAGTCAGAGGAGAGGTAGAGGACCCTGGTTCAAGTCCAGTCAGAGGAGAGATAGAGGACCCTGGTTCAAGCCCTTTCAGAGGAGAGGTAGAGGAACCTGGTTCAAGCCCAGTCAGAGGAGAAGTAGAGGACCCTGGTTCAAGTCCAGTCAGAGGAGAGATAGAGGACCCTGGTTCAAGTCCAGTCAGAGGAGAGATAGAGGAACCTGGTTCAAGCCCAGTCAGAGGAGAGATAGAGGACCCTGGTTCAAGTCCAGTCAGAGGAGAGATAGAGGAACCTGGTTCAAGTCCAGTCAGAGGAGAGATAGAGGACCCTGGTTCAAGCCCTTTCAGAGGAGAGGTAGATCACCCTGGTTCAAGTCCAGTCAGAGGAGAGGTAGAGGACCCTGGTTCAAGTCCAGTCAGAGGAGAGATAGAGGAACCTGGTTCAAGTCCAGTCAGAGGAGAGATAGAGGACCCTGGTTCAAGTCCAGTCAGAGGAGAGATAGAGGAACCTGGTTCAAGTCCAGTCAGAGGAGAGATAGAGGACCCTGGTTCAAGCCCTTTCAGAGGAGAGGTAGAGGACCCTGGTTCAAGTCCAGTCAGAGGAGAGGTAGAGGACCCTGGTTCAAGTCCAGTCAGAGGAGACGTAGAGGACCCTGGTTCAAGCCCAGTCAGAGGAGAGGTAGAGGACCCTGGTTCAAGTCCAGTCAGAGGAGAGATAGAGGACCCTGGTTCAAGCCCAGTCAGAGGAGAGGTAGAGGACCCTGGTTCAAGTCCAGTCAGAGGAGAGATAGAGGAACCTGGTTCAAGTCCAGTCAGAGGAGAGATAGAGGACCCTGGTTCAAGCCCAGTCAGAGGAGAGATAGAGGACCCTGGTTCAAGTCCAGTCAGAGGAGAGATAGAGGAACCTGGTTCAAGCCCTTTCAGAGGAGAGGTAGAGGACC
This sequence comes from Oncorhynchus tshawytscha, assembly GCF_018296145.1. Classification (NCBI taxonomy): domain Eukaryota; kingdom Metazoa; phylum Chordata; class Actinopteri; order Salmoniformes; family Salmonidae; genus Oncorhynchus; species Oncorhynchus tshawytscha. The sequence continues at coordinate 127,859 of NW_024609824.1, forward strand.
CTGGTTCAAGCCCAGTCAGAAGAGGTAGAGGACTTTGGTTCAAGCCAGTCAGAGGAGAAGTAGAGGACCCTGGTTCAAGCCCAGTCAGAGGAGAGGTAGAGGACCCTGGTTCAAGTCCAGTCAGAGGAGAGATAGAGGACCCTGGTTCAAGCCCTTTCAGAGGAGAGGTAGAGGACCCTGGTTCAAGTCCAGTCAGAGGAGAGATAGAGGAACCTGGTTCAAGCCCTTTCAGAGGAGAGATAGAGGACCCTGGTTCAAGCCCAGTCAGAGGAGAGGTAGAGGACCCTGGTTCAAGCCCAGTCAGAGGAGAGATAGAGGACCCTGGTTCAAGTCCAGTCAGAGGAGAGATAGAGGAACCTGGTTCAAGCCCTTTCAGAGAAGAGGTAGAGGACTTTGGTTCAAGCCCAGTCAGAGGAGAAGTAGAGGACCCTGGTTCAAGCCCAGTCAGAGGAGAGGTAGAGGACCCTGGTTCAAGCCCAGTCAGAGGAGAGGTAGAGGACCCTGGTTCAAGCCCAGTCAGAGGAGAGGTAGAAGACTCTGGTTCAAGCCCATTCAGAGGAAAGGTAGAGGACCCTGGTTCAAGCCTAGTCAGAGGAGAAGTAGAGGACCCTGGTTCAAGCCCAGTCAGAGTAGAGGTAGAGGACCCTGGTTCAAGCCTAGTCAGAGGAGAAGTAGAAGACTCTGGTTCAAGCCCAGTCACAGACAAGTTTAGGGAGGCAGCACTATATGCTAAGCTAGCTGTGATGCAATGATGCTGGTTATACATGATCTAATTAGTTATTTGCACACAAACAGCCAAGCAACAATTTGTCCTTCTGTACCTGTACTGTAAGTAGCTCTTTCTGACGACAGGGTCGTGCTCCTGCCCCCAGAGCTGCCCATGCAGGTGCCACACTTGGTCATAAAGGGTATGTCTATGGGGGCAGAGTACTGGTGAGTACTCTGTTGAGTTGAACTCCTCCTCACGCTTTGTATTGCATTGATGCAGAGACACAGAAAACCCTAAAACATTGCTAAGATTAATGGGATCACATTGCTTACTGTACAGTCAAGTTTAATACTGTTTTGGGATGTTCAGTGGTTTGCCCGTCCTTCTACCCTTCTCTTTAGGAAACCACACCAAGTGACATTCATTGTCTAGATCTAGAATCATGGACATGGTCTGAAATGTAGGTATTTATATTTCACTCTTTCAAATGATCATCTTTAAAACGTTCCCAGTGTTTATCATAATAACAGCTTTGGTGTGTTTAACTGTTCCTTCCAAATGTCTTCTCCAGAGTACCAATATCCACTTTGCCAGGAGGAAGGTCGTGGCACAGCCTCACTGCAGTATCTGATAACACTTTGTTTCTATTTGGTGGACTGAATGTAGACTGCAAACCAATGAGTAAGTCATTTACCCATTTAGACCCAGTAGGATGAAATCCTTACTCAGCTGTTACTCAACAATTTGACCCTCCTTGAAAACCTTCTGTTCCATGGAGTTCTTTCTTTCTTGTATCTGTTATGTTTCTGTAGGTGATAGATGGGTTTTAGACGTTGACACAAAGACATGGAGGGAGTTTGACCATCCAAACAACAACAAACCAAGGTAGTACAGTAGCTGACAGTTTAGCATCATGATAAATCTAGTTCCTAATCTGATTAAACTGGTATGACTGGTATGACTCCCTGATAAAAACTAAAGGTTCGATCAGAACGCATTCCATTTCCATCTCATCTGAAGTCTGTAAGTGCAGATCAAGGAGTGAAGAGAAATTAGCCTAAAATGTACAATGATTAAACAGAGTGCACATTCTCTGTACTTTGATTAAATCCCCCATTTCATTGACTTTCCTCCCCTGCAGGTTGTGGCACACAGCAAGCCAAGCAAAGGACTCTGACGTCGTTGTGTTTGGGGGCAGTTGTGACTACGTCCTCCTAGTAGGAACGTATGAGAATTTGACGGTATGACGATAGCCTTCAGCTAAATCATCACAGTGGCCCTGGTTAAATGTAGAATCACTGACACTACAACTAACTGTTTGTTTTCACATGTTTTCAGGGCCACAGCAATGATGCACTTGTTTTCCAGACCCAACCTTATCCTCTCTTTCGGTAAACTTTCTCATAATAATCACAGATTTGATTTACCTCACATGTAATGTCCATTTACATCGTCCCTTAAAAGTAGAAATCAGTTTTCGAAACAATAACAAACTGTTTTCCCCTGTTTTGGTACGAAACCACTCACATGTATAGACAGAGCTATGGATGGAAGGACTGACCATTATAGTTTTGGTATGGGGCTGGAGAGGGAGAAACCACTCACATGTATAGACAGAGCTATGGATGGAAGGACTGACCATTATAGATTTGGTATGGGGCTGGAGAGGGAGAAACCACTCACATGTATAGACAGAGCTATGGATGGAAGGACTGACCATTATAGATTTGGTATGGGGCTGGAGAGGGAGAAACCACTCACATGTATAGACAGAGCTATGGATGGAAGGACTGACCATCCATGATATAAAAATGATAGTTTTAACCATGTTCTGAGGCTATATGGTGTTTGTTTAAATTCACTTTGTTTACAAACATTGGAGATAAACAAGATTTTTTTTCTGGGTTCTGATGGGGTCCGACAGTTGACCTAAGCTCATGAGGCGTTGATAAGTTATAGTCTTCAAGAAGGAATGGGTACATATCATTAATTTATATGTCCAAAAATGGATGTAGCATCTGCCGATTTCCACTTTAAACATGTTGTTTTGTCTTACAGGATATGTGTGGACTGCATGGCAAAGAATGTGAATAACTGCAAGATGCTTCAAAACCAGCTTCCATCTCTGCCCCGGAAACTACAGGAAGCTGTACAGAGGAGAACGTCCAGACTTATATAATACATACAGTGCATTCAGAAAGTATTCAGACTCCTAGACTTTTCCCCCATTTTGTTATGTTAAAGCCTTGTTCTAAAATGGATTACATTGTTTTTTCCCCTCATCAATCTACACATAATAACCCCATAATGACAAAGCAAAAATAGGTTTAGACATTTTTGAAAATGTATAAAACATTTTTTTTGGTGAAATATCACATTTCCGAAAGTATTCAGACCCTTTACTCAGTACTATGTTAAAGTAATTTTGGCAACGATTACAGTCTCGAGTCTTAATTGGGTATGACGCTACAAGCTTGGCATACCTGTATTTGGGGAGCTTCTCCCATTCCTCTCTGCAGATCCTCTCAAGCTCTGTCAGGTTGGATGGGGAACGACTCTGCACAGCTCTTTTCAGGTCTCTCCAGAGATGTTCGATCGGGTTCAAGTCCGGGCTCTGGCTGGGCCACTCAAGGACATTCAGAGACTTGTCCCGAAGCCACTCCTGCGTTGTCTTGGCTGTGTGCTTAGGGTCGTTGTCCTGTTGGAAGGTGAACCTTCATCCCAGTCTGAGATCCTGAGTGCTCTGGAGCAGGCTTTCATCAAGGAAAGGGAAGGGCGATACCTAGTCAGTTGTACAACTGAATGCATTCAAATTAAATGTGTCTTCCGCATTTAAACCCCTCTGAATCAGAGAGGTGCGGTGGGCTACCTTAATCCACATCCACGTCATTGGCGCCCGGGAAACAGTGGGTTAACTGCCTTACTTAGAGACAGAACGACAGATTGTTACCCTCGGGATCTCTTTGTACTTTGCTCCTTTCATCTTTGCCTCGATCCTGACTAGTCTCCTAGGTTTTCTCCAGACGTGACCCTTGGCATTCAGGCCAAAGAGTTCAATATTGGTTTCATCAGACCAGAGAATCTTGTTTCTCATGGTCTTTAAGTGCCTCCTGGAAAACTCCAAGCGAGCTGTCATGTGTCTTTCTCTGAGTTGTGGCTTCCGTCTGGCCACTCTACCATAAAGCCCTGATTGGTAGAGTGCTGCAGAGATGGTTGTCCTTCTGGAAGGTCCTTCCATCTCCACAGCGGAATTCTAGAGCTTTGTCAGATTGACCATCGGGTTCTTGGTCACCTCCCTAACCAAGACCTTTTCCCCCCGATTGCTTAGTTTGGCCGGGCGGCCAGCTCTAGGAAGGGTCTTGGTGGTTCCAAACTTCTTCCATTTAAGAATGATGGAGGCCACTGAGTTTTGATAAGATATCTGAAGAATTACTACCACAGTCACTACTACAAGAGTCACTACTTCGTACTACTACCACAGTCACTACTACGTACTACCACCACAGTCACTACTACATACTACTACTGCAGTCACTACTACGTACTACCACCACAGTCACTACTACGTACTACCACCACAGTCACTACTACGTACTACCACCACAGTCACTACTACGTACTACCACCACAGTCACCTTTCGGAAAAGCTGACCACGACTCCATTTTGTTGATCCCTGCCTACAGACAGAAACTAAAACAAGAAGCTCCCACGCTGAGGTCTGTCCAACGCTGGTCCGACCAAGCTGACTCCACACTCCAAGACTGCTTCCATCACGTGGACTGGGAGATGTTTCGTATTGCGTCAGACAACAACATTGACGAATACGCTGATACGGTGTGCGAGTTCATTAGAACGTGCGTTGAAGATGTCGTTCCCATAGCAACGATTAAAACATTCCCTAACCAGAAACCGTGGATTGATGGCAGCATTCGTGTGAAACTGAAGGCACGAACCACTGCTTTTAATCAGGGCAAGGTGTCTGGTAACATGACTGAATACAAACAGTGCAGCTATTCCCTCCGCAAGGCTATCAAACAAGCTAAGCGCCAGTACAGAGACAAAGTAGAATCTCAATTCAACGGCTCAGACACAAGAGGCATGTGGCAGGGTCTACAGTCAATCACGGACTACAGGAAGAAACCCAGCCCAGTCACAGACCAGGATGTCTTGCTCCCAGGCAGACTAAATAACTTTTTGCCCGCTTTGAGGACAATACAGTGCCACTGACACAGCCTGCAACGGAAACATGCGGTCTCTCCTTCACTGCAGCCGAAGTGAGTAAGACATTTAAACGTGTTAACCCTCGCAAGGCTGCAGGCCCAGACGGCATCCCCAGCCGCGCCCTCAGAGCATGCGCAGACCAGTTGGCCGGTGTGTTTACGGACATATTCAATCAATCCCTATACCAGTCTGCTGTTCCCACATGCTTCAAGAGGGCCACCATTGTTCCTGTTCCCAAGAAAGCTAAGGTAACTGAGCTAAACGACTACCGCCCCGTAGCACTCACATCTGTCATCATGAAGTGCTTTGAGAGACTAGTCAAGGACCATATCACCTCCACCCTACCTGACACCCTTGACCCACTCCAATTTGCTTACCGCCCAAATAGGTCCACAGACGATGCAATCTCAACCACACTGCACACTGCCCTAACCCATCTGGACAAGAGGAATACCTATGTGAGAATGCTGTTCATCGACTACAGCTCGGCATTCAACACCATAGTACCCTCCAAGCTCGTCATCAAGCTCGAGACCCTGGGTCTCGACCCCGCCCTGTGCAACTGGGTACTGGACTTCCTGACGGGCCGCCCCCAGGTGGTGAGGGTAGGCAACAACATCTCCTCCCCGCTGATCCTCAACACTGGGGCCCCACAAGGGTGCGTTCTGAGCCCTCTCCTGTACTCCCTGTTCACCCACGACTGCGTGGCCATGCACGCCTCCAACTCAATCATCAAGTTTGCGGACGACACAACAGTGGTAGGCTTGATTACCAACAACGACGAGACGGCCTACAGGGAGGAGGTGAGGGCCCTCGGAGTGTGGTGTCAGGAAAATAACCTCACACTCAACGTCAACAAAACTAAGGAGATGATTGTGGACTTCAGGAAACAGCAGAGGGAACACCCCCATCCACATCGATGGAACAGTAGTGGAGAGGGTAGCAAGTTTTAAGTTCCTCGGCATACACATCACAGACAAACTGAATTGGTCCACTCACACAGACAGCATCGTGAGGAAGGCGCAGCAGCGCCTCTTCAACCTCAGGAGGCTGAAGAAATTCGGCTTGTCACCAAAAGCACTCACAAACTTCTACAGATGCACAATCGAGAGCATCCTGGCGGGCTGTATCACCGCCTGGTATGGCAACTGCACCGCCCTCAACCGTAAGGCTCTCCAGAGGGTAGTGAGGTCTGCACAACGCATCACCGGGGGCAAACTACCTGCCCTCCAGGACACCTACACCACCCGATGCTACAGGAAGGCCATAAAGATCATCAAGGACATCAACCACCCGAGCCACTGCCTGTTCACCCCGCTGTCATCCAGAAGGCGAGGTCAGTACAGGTGCATCAAAGCTGGGACCGAGAGACTGAAAAACAGCTTCTATCTCAAGGCCATCAGACTGTTAAACAGCCACCACTAACATTGAGTGGCTACTGCCAACACACTGTCAATGACACTGACTCTACTCCAGCCACTTTAATCATGGGAATTGATGGGAAATTATGTAAATATATCACTAGCCACTTTAAACAATGCTACCTTATATAATGTTACTTACCCTACATTATTCATCTCATATGCATACGTTGATACTGTACTCTATATCATCGACTGCATCCTTATGTAATACATGTATCACTAGCCACTTTAACTATGCCACTTGGTTTACATACTTATCTCATGTATATACTGTACTCGATATCATCTACTGTATCTTGCCTATGCTGCTCTGTACCATCACTCATTCATATATCCTTATGTACATATTCTTTATCCCCTTACACTGTGTATAAGACAGTAGTTTTTTTGGAATTGTTAGTTAGATTACTTGTTCGTTATTACTGCATTGTCGGAACTAGAAGCACAAGCATTTCGCTACACTCGCATTAACATCTGCTAACCATGTGTATGTGACAAATAAAATTTGATTTGATTTGATACTATGTACTACCACCACAGTCACTACTATGTTCTACTACTGCAGTCACCACTACGTACTACCACCACAGTCACTACTACGTACTACTACTGCAGTCACTACTACGTGCCACTACCACAGTCACTACTACGTACTATCACCACAGTCACTACTACGTACTACCACCACAGTCACTACTACATACTACCACCACAGTCACTACTTCTACTTTTAATATACATTACATGATCAGAAGTATGTGGACACCTGCTGGTCGAACATCTCATT
>NW_024609824.1:140000-170000 GCF_018296145.1 Oncorhynchus tshawytscha
ACCCAACTATATCTGACCCTAACCCAACTATATCTGACCCTAACCCAACTCTATCTGACCCTAACCCAACTATATCTGACCCTAACCCAACTATATCTGACCCTAAACTCTAACCCTAACCCAACTATATCTGACCCTAACCCAACTATATCTGACCCTAACCCTAACTGATCTGACCCCAACTATATCTGACCCTAACAACCAACCTAACCCTAACCCAACTACATCTGACCCTAACCCAACTATATCTGACCCTAACCTAACCCAACTATACTATATCTGACCCTAACCCAACTATATCTGACCCTAAACAACTATAACTATATCTGACCCTAACCCAACTATATCTGACCCTAACCCTAACCCAACTACATCTGACCCTAACACAACTACATCTGACCCTAACACAAATATATCTGACCCTAACCCAACTATATCTGACCCTAACCCTAACCCAACTACATCTGACCCTAACCCAACTATATCTGACCCTAACCCAACTATATCTGGTCCTAACCCTAACCCAACTATATCTGACCCTAACCATAAACCTAACCCAACTATATCTGACCCTAACCCAACTATATCTGGTCCTAACCCTAACCCAACTATATCTGACCCTAACCCTAACCCTAAACCTAACCCAACTATATCTGACCCTAACCCTAACCTAACTATATCTAACCCTAACCCTAACTCAACTATATCTGACCCTAACCCAACTATATCTGACCCTAACCCAACTATATCTGACCCTAACCCAACTATATCTGACCCTAACCCAACTATATCTGACCCTAACCCAACTATATCTGACCCTAACCCAACTATATCTGACCCTAACCCAACTCTATCTGACCCTAGCCCAACTCTATCTGACCCTAACCCAACTATATCTGACCCTACTATACCCAACCCTAACTATCTGACCCTAACCTAACTATATCTAACCCTAACCCTAACTCAACTATATCTGACCCTAACCCAACTATATCTGACCATAACCCAACTATGTCTGACCCTAGCCCAACTCTATCTGACCCTAACCCATCTATATCTGACCCTAACCCAACTATATCTGAACCTAACACAACTATATCTGGTCCTAACTCAACTATATCTGACTCTAACCCATTTATAGCTGACCCTAACCCAACTATATCTGTCCCTAACCCAACTATATCTGACCCTAACCCAACTATATCTGACCCTAACCCAACTATATCTGACCCTAACCCAACTATATCTGACCCTAACCCAACTATATCTGACCCTAACCCAACTATATCTGACCCTAACCCAACTATATCTGAACCTAACACAACTATATCTGGTCCTAACTCAACTATATCTGACTCTAACCCATTTATAGCTGACCCTAACCCAACTATATCTGTCCTTAAACCAACTATATCTGACCCTAACACAACTATATCTGACCCTAACCCTAACCCAACTATATCTGACCCTAACCCGAACTCAACTATATCTGACCCTAACCCTAACCCAACTATATCTGACCCTAACCCAACTATATCTGACCCTAACCCAAACTCAACTGTCTATATCTGACCCTAACCCAACTATATCTGACCCTAACTCAACTATATCTGACCCTAACCCAACTATATCTGACCATAACCCAACTATATCTGGTCCTAACCCTAACCCAACTATATCTGACCCTAACCCAACTATATCTGACCCTAACCCAACTATATCTGACTCTAACCCATCTATATCTGACCCTAACCTAACTATGTCTGACTCTAGCCCAACTCTATCTGACACTACCCCAACTCTATCTGACACTACCCCAACTCTATCTGACACTACCTCTAACTATATTTAACCCTAACCTAACTATATCTGACTCTAACCCAACTCTATCTGACCCTAGACCTAACCCAAATATATCTGACCCTAACCCAAATATATCTGACCCTAACCCAACCATATCTGACCCTAACCCAACTATATCTGGTCCTAACCCTAACCCAACTATATCTGACCCTAACCATAAACCTAACCCAACTATATCTGACCCTAACCCAACTATATCTGACCCTAACCCTAACCCAACTATATCTGACCCTAACCCTAACTCAACTATATCTGACCCTAACCCTAAACCTAACCCAACTATATCTGACCCTAACCCAACTATATCTGACCCTAACCCAACTATATCTGACCCTAACCCAACTATATCTGACCCTAACACAACTATATCTGACCCTAACACAACTATATCTGACCCTAACCCAACTATATCTGACCCTAACCCTAACCCAACTATATCTGACCCTAACACAACTACATCTGACCCTAACACAAATATATCTGACCCTAACCCAACTATATCTGACCCTAACCCTAACCCAACTACATCTGACCCTAACCCAACTACATCTGACCCTAACCCAACTATATCTGACCCTACCCAACTATATCTGGTCCTAACCCTAACCCAACTATATCTGACCCTAACCATAAACCTAACCCAACTATATCTGACCCTAACCCAACTATATCTGACCCTAACCCTAACCTAACTATATCTAACCCTAACCCTAACTCAACTATATCTGACCCTAACCCAACTATATCTGACCCTAACCCAACTATATCTGACCCTAACCCAACTATATCTGAACCTAACCCAACTATATCTGACCCTAACCCAACTATATCTGACCCTAACCCAACTATATCTGACCCTAACACAACTATATCTGACCCTAACACAACTATATCTGACCCTAACCCAACTATATCTGACCCTAACCCTAACCCAACTACATCTGACCCTAACACAACTACATCTGACCCTAACACAAATATATCTGACCCTAACCCAACTATATCTGACCCTAACCCTAACCCAACTACATCTGACCCTAACCCAACTATATCTGACCCTAACCCAACTATATCTGGTCCTAACCCTAACCCAACTATATCTGACCCTAACCCTAAACCTAACCCAACTATATCTGACCCTAACCCTAACCGAACTATGTCTAACCCTAACCCTAACTCAACTATATCTGACCCTAACCCAACTATATCTGAACCTAACACAACTATATCTGGTCCTAACTCAACTATATCTGACTCTAACCCATTTATAGCTGACCCTAACCCAACTATATCTGTCCTTAAACCAACTATATCTGACCCTAACACAACTATATCTGACCCTAACCCTAACCCAACTATATCTGACCCTAACCCGAACTCAACTATATCTGACCCTAACCCTAACCCAACTATATCTGACCCTAACCCAACTATATCTGACCCTAACCCAACTATATCTGACCCTAACACAACTATATCTGACCCTAACCCAACTATATCTGACCCTAACCCTAACCCAACTACATCTGACCCTAACCCAACTACATCTGACCCTAACACAACTATATCTGACCCTAACCCAACTATATCTGACCCTAACCCTAACCCAACTACATCTGACCCTAACCCAACTATATCTGACCCTAACCCAACTATATCTGACCCTAACCCAACTATATCTGGTCCTAACCCTAACCCAACTATATCTGACCCTAACCATAAACCTAACCCAACTATATCTGACCCTAACCCAACTATATCTGACCCTAACCCAACTATATCTGACCCTAACCCAACTATATCTGACCCTAACCCTAACCCAACTATATCTGACCCTAACCCAACTATATCTGACCCTAACCCAACTATATCTGACCCTAGCCCAACTCTATCTGACCCTAACCCATCTATATCTGACCCTAACCCAACTATATCTGACCCTAACCCAACTATATCTGACCCTAACCCAACTATATCTGACCCTAACCCAACTATAACCCTAACACTATATCTGACCCTAACACAAATATCTGACCCTAACACAACTTATCTGACCCTAACACAACTATATCTGACCCTAACCCAACTATATCTGACCCTAACCCTAATCTGACCCTAACCCAACTACATCTGACCCTAACACAACTATATCTGACCCTAACACAAACTATATCTGACCCTAACCCAAAACTAACCCAACTATATCTGACCCTATCCCTAACCCAACTATATCATCTGACCCTAACCCAACTATATCTGACCCTAACCCAACTATATCTGACCCTAACCCAACTATATCTGACCCTAACCCAACTATATCTGACCCTAACCCAACTATATCTGACCCTAACCCAACTATATCTGAACCTAACACAACTATATCTGGTCCTAACCCAACTATATCTGACCCTAACCCAACTATATCTGACTCTAACCCAACTATATCTGACTCTAACCCATTTATAGCTGACCCTAACCCAACTATATCTGACCCTAACCCAACCATATCTGAACCTAACACAACTATATCTGGTCCTAACCCTAACCCAACTATATCTGACCCTAACCTGAACCCAACTATATCTGACCCTAACCCTAACTCAACTATATCTGACCCTAACCCAACTATATCTGACCCTAACCCAAACTCAACTGTCTATATCTGACCCTAACCCAACTATATCTGACCCTAACCCAACTATATCTGATCTGACTCTAAACCTATATCTGATCTATATCTGACCCTAACCTAACTATGTCTGACTCTAGCCCAACTCTATCTGACACTACCCCAACTCTATCTGACACTACCTCTAACTATATTTAACCCTAACCTAACTATATCAGACTCTAACCCAACTCTATCTGACCCTAGACCTAACCCAAATATATCTGACCCTAACCCAAATATATCTGACCCTAACCCAACCATATCTGACCCTAACCCAACTATATCTGACCCTAACCCAACCATATCTGACCCTAACCCAAATATTTCTTACCCGAACAAAACCATATCTGACCCTAACCCAAATATTTCTGACCCGAACAAAACTATATCTGGCCCTAACCCAACTATACCTGACCCTAACCCAACTATATCTGACCCTAAACCTAACCAAACTATATTTGACCCTAACCCAAATATATCTGACCCTAACCCAACTATATCTGACCCTAAACCTAACCAAACTATATCTGACCCTAACCCAAATATATCTGACCCTAACCCAACCATATCTGACCCTAACCCAAATATTTCTGACCCGAACAAAACTATATCTGGCCCTAACCCAACTATACCTGACCCTAACCCAACTATATCTGACCCTAAACCTAACCAAACTATATCTGACCCTAACCCAAATATATCTGACCCTAAATCTAACCGAACTATATCTGACCCTAACCCAAATATATCTGACCCTAACCCAACCATATCTGACCCTAACCCAAATATTTCTGACCCGAACAAAACCATATCTGACCCTAACCCAAATATTTCTGACCCGAACAAAACTATATCTGGCCCTGACTCTAAATCTAGCCCAACTATAACCCAACTATATCTGCTGAAGACACAGGTTAGGCTACTATACTGAATGATCTAATGCAGTATATATCAACCTTAGATCTCTCTTGATAATAAACCTGGAAAGAAAATACCCCTCAAAAAATAGATTTTAGGTTAATTTAGGTCAAGTTTTGACTAATACAATATTTATCCATATAGATTTTTCCTATCAGCTTTTACATACACTCCAGACTTATCTAAACTAGATCTAGAAGAATACTTTACTATCCAGAGATGGAGAATGGTCTTCATCTCTACCAACCCCTCCGATACACCACACACACACACGCACGCACGCACGCACGCACACACACACACACACACACACACACACACACACACACACAACCGGTCTAAAGAGTGTGTGACCTTAACAGTCAGTGTTGGACCTCAGTACGGCCAGGAAAGGGTCATGTCTCCACATCAGTGTGATGAGGGAAGTGACACATTACCACCATGTTTGCATAGAGATTCAGAGCAAACAGCCCTGGGCCCGTATCCACAAAGCCTCTCAGAGTAGGAGAGCTGATCTAGGATCAGTATCGCCTTTTAGATCCTAATGATTAAGGCGTTTTGTGGATATGGGCCCAGGGCTTCAAGTGTATCAGAGGGGTTGGGTACAGATGAGTGGAGTATCACTTCCCAAAGCTGATGACATGCGGGACAGTCAGCTTAAGTTGCCAAAAAAGTAAATGAGGCATTTGTTTGAGTTATCACTTTAAAGAGCCAGGTAGTGTAAAGTTTCACTCTATGGCTGATTGCATATGACACAGGCTTGTTTTGTTCTAGGCTATTTTATGTATCCTCCTGAACTTTCCATCTGTTTTAAAATGCTGTTATTATTTTGAGAGCTCTGGTGAGATGGTGAACAGGCAAAGAGTCAATACAGTGCTAAGATTGAATCCTACTACACCGACTCCGACGCTCGTCTGATGTGGCAGGGCTTGTAAACTATTACAGAGTATAAAGGGAAGCACAGTCGCGAGCTGCCCAGTGACACGAGCCTACCAAACGAGCTAAATCACTTCTATGCTCGCTTCGAGGTAAGCAACACTGAGGCATGCATGAGAGCATCAACTGTTCCGGACGACTGTGTGATCATGCTCTCCATAGCCGATGTGAGTAAGACCTTTAAATAGGTCAACATACACAAGGCTGCGGGGCCAGACGGATTACCAGGACGTGTGCTCCGGGCATGTGCTGACCAACTGGCAGGTGTCTTCACTGACATTTTCAACATGTCCCTGATTGAGTCTGTAATACCAACATGTTTCAAGCAGACCACCATAGTCCCTGTGCCCAAGAACACTAAGGCAACCTGCCTAAATGACGACAGATCCGTAGCACTCACGTCCGTAGCCATGAAGTCCTTTGAAAGGTTGGTAATGGCTCACATCAACACCACCAGAAACCCTAGACCCACAACCAATTTGCATACCGCCCAAACAGATCCACAGATGATGCAATCTTTATTGCACTCCACACTGCCCTTTCCCACCGGGACAAAAGGAACACTTATGTGAGAATGCTGTTCATTGACTACAGCTCAGCGTTCAACACTATTGTGCCCTCAAAGCTCATCACTAAGCTAAGGATCCTGGGACTAAACACCTCCCTCTGCAACTGAATCCTGGACTTCCTGACGGGCCTCCCCCAGGTGGTGAGGGTAGGTAGCAACACATTTGTCACGCTGATCCTCAACACTGGATCCCCCCAGGGGTGCGTGCTCAGCCCCCTCCTGTACTCCGTGGTTCACCCACGACTGCATGGCCCGCTATGACTCCAACATCATCATTAAGTTTGTAGATGACACAACAACGACGAGACAGCCTATAGGGAGGAGGTCAGAGACCTGACAGGGTGGTGCCAGAATAACAACCTATCCCTCAACGTAACCAAGACTACGGAGATGATTGTGGACTACAGGAAAAGTAGGACCGAGTACGCCCCCATTCTCATCGACGGGGCTGTAGTGGAGCAGGTTGAGAGCTTCAAGTTCCTTGGTGTCCACATCACCAACAAACTAGAACTGTCCAAACACACCAAGACAGTCGTGAAGAGGGCGCAACAAAACCTATTCCCCCTCAGGAAACTAAAAAGATTTGGCATGAGTCCTGAGATCCTCAAAAGCTTCTACAGCCGCAACATCGAGAGCATCCTGACTGGTTGCATCACTGCCTGGTACGGCAATTGCTCAGCCTCCGACCGCAAGTCACTACAGGGGGTAGTGCATGCGGCCCAGTACATCACTGGGGCTAAGCTGCATGCCATCCAGGACTTCTACACCAGGCGATGTCAAAGACCCAGGTCATAGACTGTTCTCTCTACTACAGCATGGCAAGCGGTACCGGAATGCCAAGTCTAGCACAAAAAGGCTTCTCAACAGTTTTTACCCCCAAGCCATAAGCCTCCTGAACAGGTAATCAAATGGCTACCCGGACTATTTGCATTGTGTGCCCCCCCATCCCCTCTTTTACGCTGCTGCTACTCTCTGTTCATCATATATGCATAGTCACTTTAACTATATATTCATGTACATATGTACATACTACCTCAATTGGGCCGACCAACCAGTGCTCCCGCACGTTAGCCAACCGGGCTATCTGCATTGTGTCCCACCACCCACCACCAGCCAACCACTCTTTTACGCTGCTGCTACTCTCTGTTTATCTTATATGCACAGTCACTTTAACCATATCTACTACTACATATCTGTACATACTACCTCAATTAGCCTGACTAACCGGTGTCTGTATGTAGCCTCACTACTGTTAGAGCCTCGCTATTGTTTTTACTGTTGTTTTTAATTCTTTAATAACCTATTGTTCAGCTAATACATGTTTTGCATCATTGGTTAGAGCCTGCAAGTAAGCATTTCACTGTAAGGTCTACTACACCTGTTGTATTCAGCATTTCACTGTTGTATTCAGCATTTCACTGTAAGGTCTACTACACCTGTTGTATTCGGCATTTCACTGTAAGGTCTACTACACCTGTTGTATTCAGCATTTCACTGTAAGGTCTACTACACCTGTTGTATTCAGCATTTCACTGTAAGGTCTACTACACCTGTTGTATTCAGCATTTCACTGTAAGGTCTACTACACCTGTTGTATTCAGCATTTCACTGTAAGGTCTACTACACCTGTTGTATTCAGCATTTCACTGTAAGGTCTACACCTGTTGTATTCAGCATTTCACCTGTTGTATTCAGGTTTTCACTGTAAGGTCTACTACACCTGTTGTATTCAGCATTTCACTGTAAGGTCTACTACACCTGTTGTATTCAGCATTTCACTGTAAGGTCTACACCTGTTGTATTCAGCATTTCACTGTCTACACCTGTTGTATTCAGCATTTCTGTAAGGTCTCTACACCTGTTGTATTCAGCATTTCACTGTAAGGTCTACTACACCTGTTGTATTCAGCATTTCACTGTCAGCATTTCAAGGTCTACTACACCTGTTGTATTCAGCATTTCATTTCACCTGTATTCAGCATTTCACTGTAGGTCTACACCTGTTGTATTATTCACAGGTCTACCTACACCTGTTGTTTCACTGTAAGGTCTACCTGTTGTATTCAGCATTTCACTGTAAGGTCCTACACCTGTTGTATTCAGGTTTTCACTGTAAGGTCTACTACACCTGTTGTATTCAGCATTTCACTGTAAGGTCTACTACACCTGTTGTATTCAGCATTTCACTGTAAGGTCTACTACACCTGTTGTATTCAGCATTTCACTGTAAGGTCTACTACACCTGTTGTATTCAGCATTTCACTGTAAGGTCTACTACACCTGTTGTATTCAGCATTTCACTGTAAGGTCTACCTACACCTGTTGTATTCAGCATTTCACTGTCTACTACACCTGTTGGCATTTCACTAAGGTCTACTACACCTGTTGTATTCGGCATTTCACTGTAAGGTCTACTACACCTGTTGTATTCAGCATTTCACTGTTGTATTCAGCATTTCACTGTAAGGTCTACTACACCTGTTGTATTCAGCATTTCACTGTAAGGTCTACTACACCTGTTGTATTCAGGTTTTCACTGTAAGGTCTACTACACCTGTTGTATTCAGCATTTCACTGTAAGGTCTACTACACCTGTTGTATTCAGCATTTCACTGTAAGGTCTACTACACCTGTTGTATTCAGCATTTCACTGTAAGGTCTACACCTGTTGTATTCATTTCACTGTAAGGTCTACACCTGTTGTATTCAGCATTTCACTGTAAGGTCTACTACACCTGTTGTATTCAGCATTTCACTGTAAGGTCTCTACACCTGTTGTATTCAGCATTTCACTGTAAGGTCTACTACACCTGTTGTATTCAGCATTTCACCTGTTGTATTCAGCATTTAAGGTCTACTACACCTGTTGTATTCAGCATTTCACTGTTTTCACCTGTTGTATTCAGGTTTTCAAGGTCTACACCTGTTGTATTCAGCATTTCACTGTAGGTCTAGGTCATTTCACTGTAAGGTCTACACCTGTTGTATTCAGCATTTCACTGTAAGGTCTACTACACCTGTTGTATTCAGCATTTCACTGTAAGGTCTACTACACCTGTTGTATTCAGCATTTCACTGTAAGGTCTACTACACCTGTTGTATTCAGCAAGGTTTCACTGTATTCAGGCATTTCTACTACACCTGTTGTATTCAGCATTTCACTGTAAGGTCTACACCTGTTGTATTCACCATTTCACTGTAAGGTCTACACCTGTTGTATTCACCATTTCACTGCAAGGTCTACTACACCTGTTGTATTCAGCATTTCACTGTAAGGTCTACTACACCTGTTGTATTCAGCATTTCACTGTTGTATTCAGCATTTCACTGTCAGGTCTACACCTGTTGTATTCAGCATTTCACTGTAAGGTCTACACCTGTTGTATTAAGCGCACATGACAAATAAACTTTGATTTGATGTATTTAATGCGTATGGACTATTGCAAATAAACTTCAAAAATGTCCTGATAAACAAAGCAGGCCCGTGTTCTAACATATTTCAGCATCACTTATAAATACAACTAGTAAACATCCTAGTTGCCATAACTCTTATTTTACAAAAAAGTGAGTGAAATCGAAAAACTGATCTCAGTTCAGTGTCTGGGGGCAACTTCACTTTTGCAGAGGGAGAGGGTAAGGCGCTATTAACCAATCAGGTTTATGCGTTTTGGCGTGACGTCACAACATCATGGCGGCGTACGTGCTGAACAAAAACACCGCACACTTTTACCCACGAAGATAAGCAATCGGATAATGACAAACGATTCAATTTGCGTTTAAATGGTCAAGTCAAATGATGAACAAGAAAACTGACGTCGAAATATGCCAAATCCAAGAAAGCACGACCATAACACTGGCTCAAATGACTTAAGTGAAATCTGGAGTCATGGTTCCACATTTTCACAAAAAAGGCTGAGAACAAACAAATCGCGTAAAAGTCAGAAACTGACTCCCCAATCTTCACCTTCTGTCAGGAAGTCACCACATACACGGTCTAAAGGTAAGATGGTTGCTAAAAGTGCACGGGAATGGTATTGCTAACAACATCTAGACTCAATAGCTAACTTTGGCAAACGTCCGTGTAGGTTGCAGGATAAACAGCTCTAACGTTAATTAGCTGGGCATAGACGTAGCTAGCCAGGGCCACGTTCAGTTGCCAAACGTTCTTCAACGTTGCAGATAGAAATGCAATGTATAGAGCTGATGTGATTCCTCGTTCTATTTCTATCTGAACGTTCCAAAACGTTGGTTTTGTTTATTAGGATCCCCATTAGCTTTTTAATTTTTAACCTTTAATTAACTACAGTAAATGCAGCAGCTACTCTTCCTGAGTAAGTACAAATAAATTACAAAGTACAAAACAGTTATAGACAAAGGCATTATATACAAATATAAAACATAATAAGAGTTATATATTAGAAAGACACAAAGAGACAACAAAAATACTATTGACACACTATTAATATTTACTATTTACACACTATTAATGTATACATATTCATATTCTTATATACAGTTAGATGAGATTTTGGGCCTCCCCAGTGGTGCAGCAGTCTAAGGCACTGCATCTTCAGTGGTAGAGGCGTCACTACAGACCCTGCTTCCATTCCAGGCTGTATCACAGCAGTCTAAGGCACTGCATCTTCAGTGGTAGAGGCGTCACTACAGACCCTGCTTCCATTCCAGGCTGTATCACAGCAGTCTAAGGCACTGCATCTTCAGTGGTAGAGGCGTCACTACAGATTAGATTTCAGGCTGAATCACAATGGTCTGAGGCCCTGCATCTTCAGTGCTAGAGGTGTCACTACAGATTAGATTCCAGGCTGTATCACAGCAGTCTCAGACACTGCATCTTCAGTGCTAGAGGGTTAAAAAATAAATATATTTTTAAAGCTAAACAGACTTTTTCCCTGTAGCATTCACACGATGACATGGCTCCATGTTAAAACTGAGTAGCCTCTTTGACAGAGCATTCCACGATGACAGGCTCCATGCATCTTCAGTGACAGAGCATTCCACGATGACATGGCTCCATGCATAACTGAGTAGCCTCTAGTGACAGAGCATTCCACGATGACATGGCTCTATACATAACTGAGTAGCCTCTAGTGACAGAGCATTCCACGATGACATGGCTCTATACATAACTGAGTAGCCTCTAGTGACAGAGCATTCCACGATGACATGGCTCCATGCATAACTGAACAATGCATTAGCCCCTAGTCCCACATGCGCTGATGCTCTCTCCCTATTGTACTCATGCGTGACCAGGTAGACCCCATTTTGTTGTTCACCTATTTAGTATGTCTAGTTGACCTTCCAGTTTGTCTCGTTCCCACCAGATCTGGAGACCCCCAAACGACGAGCGAGGGGCAGATACACGGGCTTAAACAACACTGCTGATTCCCCCGGGGATGGAGATATTGTACAAGACATTATATGGGACCCGGCGTCACCTACTCCTGCTAGAAGTGGTATGTTAAGTCACTTGATGAGCAAACGGCTGATTTAGCTTTAACATTAGCATAACGTTGTCCTTCATTCCTCCTCTTCCTCATTCTCCTCACACCTATCAGACCATCACGAGTCATCCTCAATCCACCCATCTTTTTGTTCTTCTTCTCAAAGCCAGTTGATAGGAGGTCATGTGTTTCATTCCTCCTCTTCCTCATTCTCCTCACACCTATCAGACCATCACGAGTCATCCTCAATCCACCCATCTTTTTGTTCTTCTCAAAGCCAGTTGATAGGTGGTCATGTGTTTCATTCCTCCTCTTCCTCATTCTCCTCACACCTATCAGACCATCACGAGTCATCCTCAATCCACCCATCTTTTTGTTCTTCTTCTCAAAGCCAGTTGATAGGAGGTCATGTGTTTCATTCCTCCTCTTCCTCATTCTCCTCACACCTATCAGACCATCACGAGTCATCCTCAATC
The DNA here is from genome assembly GCF_018296145.1 of Oncorhynchus tshawytscha. NCBI lineage: Eukaryota > Metazoa > Chordata > Actinopteri > Salmoniformes > Salmonidae > Oncorhynchus > Oncorhynchus tshawytscha. The sequence goes on from NW_024609824.1 coordinate 152,895, forward strand.
CACCCATCTTTTTGTTCTTCTTCTCAAAGCCAGTTGATAGGAGGTCATGTGTTTCATTCCTCCTCTTCCTCATTCTCCTCACACCTATCAGACCATCACGAGTCATCCTCAATCCACCCATCTTTTTGTTCTTCTTCTCAAAGCCAGTTGATAGGAGGTCATGTGTTTCATTCCTCCTCTTCCTCATTCTCCTCACACCTATCAGACCATCACGAGTCATCCTCAATCCACCCATCTTTTTGTTCTTCTTCTCAAAGCCAGTTGATAGGAGGTCATGTGTTTCATTCCTCCTCTTCCTCATTCTCCTCACACCTATCAGACCATCACGAGTCATCCTCAATCCACCCATCTTTTTGTTCTTCTTCTCAAAGCCAGTTGATAGGTGGTCATGTGTTTCATTCCTCCACAGAGCCTACACACAGGCTACTCACAGTTTCCCCTCGTGACCTTTGTGCCCAAAGTGATTGTGGTTACTATGTATATGTGCCATCAGAAGGCTTAACTGTTGCTGTCCTTATTCTCCAGGCGAAGGGCCCGGCAACACCAGAGTCGTTGAGATATCAGACATTGTCAATCGGATCGCCCCTAAGGTCAGTATATAAAACATGTTCACCGTGTCACTGAGGGCCATTGATAGATGGGCGTATAGGCCGTCATTGTAAATAGGAATTTGTTCTTAACTAACTTGCCTAGTTACATAAGATAAATGAATAGATGCTGGCACCCTGCAGCACCGACGTGTTTTTGAATCATGTGTTACCGTGGATATAAAGGCCTCGTTATATTAAAATGTAAAAGACTGCATTCTACTGTGTTGATTTGTTTCAGTGGATGCAAAGAGACATTCTAAATCTGGTTCTTCTTGAAGCACTGGAGGTGAAAGCCACGGCCCTGGCTTGAATGTACCCCCAGAGCTTTAAGTTGGTCACAGCACACAAACCAGCTGTTGTAAACCATGTCTTCTTCTCCAGGATGCCCAGCATGTCTCTGTGGATAGTCCTCTGCTCCAGTGGATTGGGGACAGTGCTGTCCCATGTACCCCAGAGGTACGCCCGCCCAAAGCAAGGAAGAAATCCACTCGGTGAGTGAACTTGTACAAATCACTTGTGTAATCAGGTTGAAAACCTTTTATTTTACATGTAAGGTTTATTTCTCGTCCAATAGTTTTGTATTTTCCAGTAGTTCTCTTGATCAGATCATTCTTGTGTTCAGATATTTTGATAGTGCTTATACTAGCTTCTTCAAAGGTTCCTCAATATATTCATTGTGCCTTCCTTGTTCATTCATCCACTCACTTCATCCTCTCCTCTCTGCAGGAAAAGCTCAGTGGAGGACTTGATGCAGCTGGCCAGGCAGTTTGACATCAACATGCACCAGCAGGACCGAGAGAAGAGGAGCGCTGAACACACAAACAATACCATAAACAACAACCGCTACGGGGAGGAACCCAAGGGCCCGACGATGTCGTCATCAGCCCAGCAGGTAGAGGCGGAGCTTAACGCTCTGTTCGACGGGCCGACGCAGCGAGTCACCGGACGGCTCAGCCAAGGGTCGACCGCCTCCACCTGTTCTCAGGAGGTCAAGGTTCAAGTTGGGGTCAGCCATCTCACTGCCGATGACCTCGTCAAAGAGTCGGAAGTCAAGCCTGGCGGGGGAAGCACGTCTGGTTCATCGGCTCGTACTGGTAAAGAGGAAGTGGGACAGTGGAACGCCACGACGACTGTGGCGAAAGACGAGGACTTTGACTGGGAGGATGATGACCTTCTCAATGACCCTATCGTGTTGGAGATGACCCAGAATCCCGAGGGGCTGAAAACGCTGTCCCCCAAACCCAGCAGCTCACTGACTCTGAGCACTGACAGAGACCACACACAGCTGCTGACAGATACAGAAAAGACCCTACCACCCTCCTCTACTACCTCTAATCCTATCAGCCTGCCCTCTCACTCTGTCTGGAAGGGGACAAGCACACACCTTCAACCCTCAAACAGAGGTGGCCTCACTGGGCCATGTCCTAAACACAAGCCCACCATCAGAAGCACTTTCCTGCTGGAGCCCAACCTTTGTTTCCAGGTGAATATGGCTCCGACAACCAAAGAAGCCCTCAGACCGTTACTCACTGATGGAGAGGTCCAGCCTGAGAGACCCAGGCCCGGCGTGTCTGCGGCTGTGGGGAGTAAGGGCCCCAGTAGAGACTCTGCAGAAGAGAAGGCTGATGGAGTGAGCACAGCCACAACTCCAACCTCACGTGGAACCACAGCCCCAGACTCCGCTTTCAAAGACCTCTCAGAGGAGGACCTCCAGTCCCTGTTTGACTCTGAGTCGCTTTGGAACGATGACGAAGGTGACTATGACGAACTGCTGTATCAGGTGTGTGACGACGTGGAGAGGATCTCCAACAGTCAGCCCGTGTCCGAGGATACCACTGAGGTCCGCCTCCAAGAGAGCAAACCGAAAGCTCCTCCATCCACCCCTCTGGCTGCAATGAGAGAGGGGACTATGACTATGGATAGGGCTGTAGGCGGTCCTAGCAGTAAACAGTCAACCACCTGCACGTCTGGCCGCTCCAACTCAGCACCAGGAGATGGGAGCAGCACCCTTGTGCACTTTCAGAGATGGAACATTCCAGCGAAAGCAGGAAATGTTTGGGTCGGACATCATACAATCACGTCCCAGAGCCATCCAGGCAGCGGGGAGGGTCTGGGCAAGTTTACCCAGCTGAAGGGTGCTCCAGCCTGGGGAACATTTGGCCTAGGATCCCTTGGAGTTAGAACCTTCCAAGAGGAGAACTCAAAGTCGGTCATGCCACGGACAGTGTCGGCGAGAACCCTCCCAAACTCAAATTCCCATCATGCGTCATCGTTCAAGAGACATCTGTCGGACTCGGCCGCCATCGGCAACAAAGGTGAGCTTTTTACCCCATAAAAAGGCAAAACAATAATCCACCACTTGTCAGTTTAGCTCTAGTATTATGCTAACTCTTAGAGTCCTGACCCAACAGAGCCCTGACCCAACACCCATCTATTTATCTCCTTAGAGGTAAATAGATGGCTGTTGGGTCAGGGCTCTGAGAGGTTAGGAGGTAAATAGATGGCTGTTGGGTCAGGGCTCTGAGAGGTTTGGAGGTAAATAGATGGCTGTTGGGTCAGGGCTCTGAGAGGTTAGGAGGTAAATAGATGGCTGTTGGGTCAGGGCTCTGAGAGGTTAGGAGGTAAATACAAGTAAAACTAAATGCATGCTCTTCAACCGATCGCTACCTGCACCTACCAGCCTGTCCAACATCACTACTCTGGACGGCTCTGACTTAGAATACGTGGACAACTACAAATACTTAGGTGTCTGGTTAGACTGTAAACTCTCCTTCCAGACCCATATCAAACATCTCCAATCCAAAGTTAAATCTAGAATTGGCTTCCTATTTCGCAACAAAGCATCCTTCACACATGCTGCCAAACATACCCTTGTAAAACTGACCATCCTACCAATCCTCGACTTTGGCGATGTCATTTACAAAATAGCCTCCAATACCCTACTCAACAAATTGGATGCAGTCTATCACAGTGCAATCCGTTTTATCACCGAAGCCCCATATGCTACCCACCATTGCGACCTGTACGCTCTCGTTGGCTGGCCCTCGCTTCATACTCGTCGCCAAACCCACTGGCTCCATGTCATCTACAAGACCCTGCTAGGTAAAGTCCCCCCTTATCTCAGCTCGCTGGTCACCATAGCATCTCCCACCTGTAGCACACGCTCCAGCAGGTATATCTCTCTAGTCACCCCCAAAACCAATTCTTTCTTTGGCCGCCTCTCCTTCCAGTTCTCTGCTGCCAATGACTGGAACGAACTACAAAAATCTCTGAAACTGGAAACACTTATCTCCCTCACTAGCTTTAAGCACCAACTGTCAGAGCAGCTCACAGATTACTGCACCTGTACATAGCCCACCTATAATTTAGCCCAAACAACTACCTCTTTCCCAACTGTATTTAATTTTTATTTATTTATTTATTTTGCTTCTTTGCACCCCATTATTTTTATTTCTACTTTGCACATTCTTCCATTGCAAAACTACCATTCCAGTGTTTTACTTGCTATATTGTATTTACTTTGCTACCATGGCCTTTTTGCCTTTACCTCCCTTCTCACCTCATTTGCTCACATTGTATATAGACTTGTTTATACTGTATTATTGACTGTATGTTTGTTTTACTCCATGTGTAACTCTGTGTCGTTGTATCTGTCGAACTGCTTTGCTTTATCCTGGCCAGGTCGCAATTGTAAATGAGAACTTGTTCTCAACTTGCCTACCTGGTTAAATAAAGGTAAAATAAAATAAATAAAATAAATAAATAAATAGATGGCTGTTGGGTCAGGGCTCTGAGAGGTTTGGAGGTAAATAGATGGCTGTTGGGTCAGGGCTCTGAGAGGTTTGGAGGTAAATAGATGTCTGTTGAGTCAGGGCTCTGAGAGGTTTGGAGGTAAATAGATGTCTGTTGAGTCAGGGCTCTGAGAGGTTTGGAGGTAAATAGATGTCTGTTGAGTCAGGGCTCTGAGAGGTTTGGAGGTAAATAGATGGCTGTTGGGTCAGGGCTCTGACAGGTTAGGAGGTAAATAGATGGCTGTTGGGTCAGGGCTCTGAGAGGTTTGGAGGTAAATAGATGTCTGTTGGGTCAGGGCTCTGAGAGGTTAGGAGGTAAATAGATGTCTGTTGAGTCAGGGCTCTGAGAGGTTAGGAGGTAAATAGATGTCTGTTGAGTCAGGGCTCTGAGAGGTTAGGAGGTAAATAGATGTCTGTTGAGTCAGGGCTCTGAGAGGTTAGGAGGTAAATGGCTGAGTAAATGTGTGACCTTTTTGTGCATAAAAATGATACACAAATTGTCTGTTTTTTTGTCCGTCAGCCACTGTAGACACATTCTGTCTTTATCAGCTTTTCAATTACAGTCCTATTTCCATGTCATTTCCAGAGTCCTATTTCCATGTCATCTGATTTGTTTCTCAGTGTTTGTCAACAGTCAGCTGACGGGGAGATGCACGGAGGAGGAGATTGAGAGGAAGAAGCAGGAGGCCATAGCCAGAAGAAGGACCAGAGAAACCTCCCTAAAAGCAGGGGGACTTCCTCTGTGACTCAACAATGGGACACTAGATTAATACACAGTAAACCAGACTATCTATAGAATAGCTATCCTATGCTAGGTAGGTACCATAAACATGTATCACTGTTTCTTCACAGAACACTGTCGGTGCTACTAGAACGGTTTTGCGTTACGGAGCTATACTGCTACATGCACACACACACACACACGCACACACACACACTTGAGAGCTGCTGCACTTTTTTAGTTGCTTATATTCTCACTGTTGTTCTTTCTGGAGGTCACTGAGAAGTTGAGTAGAATATACAACAGCAACACTATCAGGAGTCACAGCAAACGGTTGGCTTGTAAATGCCTTTACGGCACCTCAAAGGGAGATTTGGGTCACTTTTTGTTGTTGTTGTTGTTTACACGTCTGTTGACATTCCAAGTAGATAATGAGTCGTCTTGATGAGCAATGTGGAGATCTAATTCTACTGTCTTCCAATAGTATCTCTCAGATAAACTATAGGTCCACAACTCACCTTGTTGCTGTAACTCAGCAACATTATAGTACATTATCTTTACACTGCATGTGGTATATTAGTACCTTGTGTTCTGCACCTTACCCAGAAATGAGAATAACTCCAACACTAAGCAGGTTTCCGTCCAAACATTTTATGTGAGTCGGGAAAGAAAATGTCACCACAGACCTGATGGAAACGGCAAATTTGTCAGTGAACTTGTCCAAATGTCGACAAAACAATATACGCTAGACAAGATGGGATATGAGATGGGTGGTAAAAGTCTAAAGTGATGATGCTCCTTTCCATTCAATATCAAGGGCTTTATTCTGGTGACATGATGATGCTCCTTACCATTCAATATCAAGGGCTTTATTCTGGTGACATGATGATGCTCCTTACCATTCAATATCAAGGGCTTTATTCTGGTGACATGATGATGCTCCTTACCATTCAATATCAAGGGCTTTATTCTGGTGACATGATGATGCTCCTTACCATTCAATATCAAGGGCTTTATTCTGGTGACATGATGATGCTCCTTACCATTCAATATCAAGGGCTTTATTCTGGTGACATGATGATGCTCCTTACCATTCAATATTCTGGTGACATGATGGGCATTTTCAAGGGCTTTATTCTGGTGACATGATGATGCTCCTTTCCATTCAATATCAAGGGCTTTATTCTGGTGACATGATGATGCTTTGCTGCCGTTTGACAAATAAGCACATTTAAAAAAACCATTCAATATCAAGTAGGCTTGAGCTGTGAGCTGTGTCAAAACCAGAGTGGGGCACATTTACTATACAACGCAACAATTTGTAGTGACAAAGTCATCAGTAGAGTTGAAAATGTTACTTTTTATTTAACTAGGCAATCCAGAACAAATTTTTATTTACAATGTCGGTCAACCCAGGGCTGTGCCAATTTACTCCGCCCCAGTGGGACTCACAATGGAAACCAGGTACTGCAGTGACGCCTCTTGCACTGAGAAGTGGTGGGAAAGCCCAAATGCGCGTGAGAATTTAATGTTATTTTTTTCTTCATTGCCTTTTATTGGGATGGAAACACGTTTTGGGGAATATGTTTCTTCTGATTTTTTGGGAATATTTCCATAAACACCTGTCTCCAATTGGAAGGAAAACTAGTTAAAAAGCTTTAAATAAAGGATGAAATCCTGGCATGTCACATGGTGGTGTAAAAGACAGGGCCCTAAGTATAATACTAGGAGGAAGTGGTTCTGTATCTACTTCTGTTATCTCAATGGGTCCATCGTATCAGTCAAGTCTCAGTGACTGTAGAGACAGGTTATGACTTGGAGAGAGGTGGAGCTGTGTATCTCCCATCAGATTTGTTTTTAGTGTCTTTTATGTACCAGAGAAGACCAGTTATACCTAAAAACTACTGTGTTGACCAAAACCACCTGGCATATACTGTTTCATCAAAATGTTCATTCAGATTCTGTAATCAAAGATGATCGAAGCAGTGTGTTTAGAGACTGCAGCTCGGCTGTGAATCAAGACGGTGTGATGTTATGTTGAAGTACTTTTCCGACTTTATTAAAACCCAATGTGTTAGAAAAGAAAATTGATTTTCCTTACATTTTTACTTGAATATGTCACTACTGACTAGATTAGACTTCTTCACCATCTTGTTTTTACATTTTTAAATTTATGCATTTTATTTTTCTTTGCGTTGTCATAGTTACCTTTTTTCTTTTTCTTTTTTTCTTACGGTGGTCCATATTTGCACAGGTCACAGTGGTATGAACAGAAAGACCACTGTATCATGCCACTTATGCAATATTACTAGATGGTGTTATTCATTCTGAGTCAAAACCACCATTAAACTATCATCAAAACCATGCTACCTTTCCTCTCAGATTCATTCCAACTCCCGTGTGGCTCTTCCCACCAGCCTCCACTGGTGTGGCTTATTTAATGAATGATGACAGACATGGCAATGAGCACATTTTGTAAGTTTCTCATTCAACTACAAGTCAGACGTTGTGAACAGCTAATCTCTCTCACGGTGGACGATATTAGAAAGTTGAGGGATTAAATTCATATTGAATCTAATTTGTCTTCCACACCTGCCGTATTGTGTGTGGTACAGTGTGTGTCTTTGTACTCCCTTGAGAATTCACCAGTGTACTTCTGATGAGAGCCCCCCCTCAGCCATTTCTGATGAGAGCCCCCCTGCCATTTCTGATGAGAGCCCCCCAGCCATTTCTGATGAGAGCCCCCCAGCCATTTCTGATGAGAGCCCCCATCCATTTCTGATGAGAGCCCCCCAGCCATTTCTGATGAGAGCCCCCCAGCCATTTCTGTTGAGAGCCCCCCAGCCATTTCTGATGAGAGCCCCCCAGCCATTTCTGATGAGAGCCCCCCAGCCATTTCTGATGAGAGCCCCCAGCCATTTCTGATGAGAGCCCCCCAGCCATTTCTGATGAGAGCCCCCCAGCCATTTCTGATGAGAGCCTCCCCAGCCATTTCTGATGAGAGCCCCCCAGCCATTTCTGATGAGAGCCCCCCCAGCCATTTCTGATGGGAGACATTTTGTGCCTGCCAGAATAGAGCTCTCAGGTAGAACACACCTGTGTGGGTGGGTGTGCCCACAGGGAACTGTATCTGTGTGTGTGTGTGTGTGTGTGTAGCACATTGACAGTAAATCTAAATGGCAGGACAGTTTGGCGCGGGCATAAAGGTGGCTTTATGACTATGATTATAGTTATGATGATGACTACCATTTATTTCAACTATCTGATGAAACCTGCGAGGCCAACAGGTGTTGAGGCCAACAATATCCCACCTGCTGATGGATTGGTGCATTTCTGTAATAGTGAACACTGTGTGTCCACACCACAAGGTCTGCTTTGTGGGAACAGAATGATTGTATTGCTGTTAGTCTGGCGTTAGACAGTAATGGCTGCCCATCATGTTGCCATAGTAATGGTTTAAATTATTTTGAATGTACCTGTTTAGTGTACATCTACTGGATGTGTTTAGTTTGTTAACAATACATTTGTGGAGTGGTTGAACAACTAGTTTTAGTGACTCCAACCTATGTTGGATGTAAACTTCTGTGTATGTAAACTTCTGACTTCAACAGTACATTTAAACATTATAGTTTTGGCAAGTCGGTTAGGACATCTACGTTGTGCATGACGCAAGTAATTTTTTCAACAATTGTTTACAGATTATTTCACTTATAATTCACTGTATCACAATTCCAGTGGGTCAGAAGTTTACATAAACTAAGTTGACTGTGCCTTTAAACAGCTTGGACAATTCCAGAAAATGATGTCATGGCTTTAGAAGCTTCTGATAGGCTAATTGACATAATTTGAGTCAGTTGGAGGTGTACCTGTGGATGTATTTCAATGTCCCACTTCAAACTCCGTGCCTCTTTGCTTGACATCATGGGAAAATCAAAAGAAATCAGCCAAGACCTCAGAAAATAAATTGCAGACCTCCACAAGTCTGGTTTATCCTTGGGAAAAATTTCCAAACGCCTGAAGGTAAAACGTTCATCTGTACAAACAATAGTACGCAAGTATAAACACCATGGGACCACGCAGCCGTCATACCGCTCAGGAAGGAGAGAACTCTCCTAGAGATGAACGTACTTTGGTGCGAAAAGTGCAAATCAATCCCAGAACAACAGCAAAGGACCTAATGAAGATGCTGGAGGAAACAGGTTCAAAAGTATCTATTTTCACAGTAAAACAAGTCCCATATCGACATAACCTGAAAGGCCGCTCAGCGAGGAAGAAGCCACTGCTCCAAAACCGGCATAAAAAAGCCAGACTACGGTTTGCAACTGCACATGGGGACAAAGATCGTACCTTTTGGAGAAATGTCCTCTGGTCTGATGAAACAAAAATAGAACTGTTTGGCCATAATGACCACCGTTATGTTTGGAGGAAAAAGGGGAAGCTTGAAAGCCGAAGAACACCATCCCAACCGTGAAGCACGGGGGTGGCAGCATCATGTTGTGGGGATGCTTTGCTGCAGGAGGGACTGGTGCACTTCACAAAATAGATGGCATGAGGAAGGAAAATGATCTGGATATATTGAAGCAACATCTCAAGACATCAGTCAGGAAGTTAAAGTTTGGTCGCAAATGGTTCTTCCAAATGGACAATGACCCCAAGCATACTTCCAAAGTTGTGGCAAAATGGCCTAAGTACAACAAAGTCAAGGTATTGGAGTGGCCATCACAAAGCCCTGACCTCCAATCCTCAGAAAATGTGTGGGCAGAACTGAAAAAGCATGTGCGAGCAAGGAGGCCTACAAACCTGACTCAGTTACACCAGCTCTGTCAGGAGGAATGGGCCAAAATTCACCCAACGTATTGTGGGAAGCTTGTGGAAGGCTACCCAAAACATTTGACCCAAGTTTAACAAAAATTAAAGGCAAAGCTACCAAATACTAATTGAGTGTATGTAAACGTCTGACCCACTGGGAATGTGATGAAAGAAATAAAAGCTGAAATTAATCATTCTCTCTACTATTATTCTGACATTTCACATTCTTAAAATAAAGTGGGGATCCTAACTGACCTTAGACAGATAACTTTTACCATGATTAAATGTCAGGAATTGTGAAAAATTGAGTTTAAATGTATTTGGCAAAGGTGTATGTAAACGTCTGACTTCAACTGTACATGTATGTTTTTAGACTTTGGATCACTTAGTTTGTATCTATTGAAGTACTGATTGAAGTACAGGATTGGTAAACTAGGGATTGTAGGCTACTTCCTTTATTCAGAACAGAAACAAAAGGTAAATGTAGTCATCTATTTATTCACAGTGGTACAGAAGGAGGGAGGAAGACCAATGGACATTTGTTGGACCCCCCCCCCTTCTTCACATGGAAGATACAAACAAATCCAGATGAAACTAACAATGAATTTCATCTCCATATTCTTCTCCATTGTGAACTCTTAACATCCTCTCTGTCTCTGTCAGAGAAATCCTCAAAAGCAGTTGGTTGCTGAGAAAAGTCACATTCTCTACTCTACTCTGTATTGCAGTGTTCAACCATGACCTTTTCCCCCACACGGTTTCAGGTTCAGGGGAAGAAGCTCATGTCAGAGACACGATGGACATCTATTTTCCTGAAAGGTATTTTGAGTGTTCAAGAGCTCCCGAGTGGCGCAGCGGGCTCAGTGCAAGAGGTGTCTCCTACAGTCCCTGTTTTGAATCCAGGTTGTCTAGAAGAAAAAGAAACGCACACCTATTAAGGCGAGGTGCTGGCTAGCGGTGCTGGCTAGCGGTGCTGGCTAGAGGTGCTGGCTAGCGGTGCTGGCTAGCGGAGTAGAAAACTTGAAAATAAAAGAGAGCCGCACACTCTAGGAGCTCAGATGCAAATATTTAATTACCAACGTTTCGACAGCCAAGCTGTCTTCATCCAACCGTGATTGGATGACCCTAACCCACATCCAACTGTGATTGGATGACCCTAACCCTAACCCACATCCAACCGTGATTGGGAGTCCCATAGGGCGGTGCACAGCGTCGTCCTGGTTACGGTTTGGTCGGGGTAGGCCATCGTAAAAAAAAAAAACTGACTTGCCTAGTTAAATAAATAAAAAATACATTTGGGGATTTGACTTTCTCCACAGACTAATCCACTTCATTCACAACTGTACCTCCGTCCCAGGTCATATGGATCGTTCTACCCTTTCTCTCTCTGGTTGAATCTCTTCAGGAGCTGGTTAAAGGGAAAATGGTGGCATGGATCATCTTTCATACATACAGTATAATCATGGATCATCTTTCATCCATACAGTATAATCATGGATCATCTTTCATACAGTATAATCATGGATCATCTTTCATACAGTATAAACATGGATCATCTTTCATCCATACAGTATAATCATGGATCATCTTTCATACAGTATAATCATGGATCATCTTTCATCCATACAGTATAATCATGGATCATCTTTCATACAGTATAATCATGGATCATCTTTCATCCATACAGTATAACATGGATCATCTTTCATCCATACAGTATAAACATGGATCATCTTTCATCCATACAGTATAAACATGGATCATCTTTCATCCATACAGTATAAACATGGATCATCTTTCATACAGTATAACATGGATCATCTTTCATCCATACAGTATAAACATGGGTCATCTTTCATCCATACAGTATAAACATGGTCGTGGTGTAGAATATCCTGAGTTTGCTAAAAACACATAAAGCAACTCTTAACATTCACCTGTTTTTTATTTTATTTATTATTGTAGAAGGATATAGCTTTGTCTCCACTGATCTCGGATAGCTTTCCCATGCTGTGGTGGGAGAGAGTAAGTAAACCTTGCGAGAGAGAGAGGTGTGTTTTCCTAATGTAGATTACCTCCCAGTGTATGAGGAGAGCGAGCACGCCAGGGAGAAGAGGCCCCAGCCTGTCAGCAGGGTAAATGACCTGTGCAGAGTTTCACAGTGCGTGTCATTAGCCAGCTTTTAGATTTGTTTCACCAGTGCTTTACCTGAGGGCTCCATTCAGAGGCCCCCAGGTATGACCAACCCGAGCCCAGGGAGAAAGCAGCTGACTGGGGGTGATTCATATAGCATCGCTCCCTCCCTCCCTGGGGGCCTCCCTCATCAGGGCTATGTGGGGGGAAAGGGGCTGTCTGGAATGTTCCATTGAACAGGGGAGGGGACCTCCACGTTTAGACTTCAGGCTGTACCATGCAGGCTGGATGGAATATGTTGTATGTCTACCTGTAAGGCTGTGTGGCCAGGAGGTTTAATCAGTGCGTTTTAAATGATGCAGAATATAATGTGGAGTCACTCTAGTGGAAAACAAGGAGTATGATGTGGATGTTACAGTAAGGACGAGGTTACTATATGTTTTAGGCTGAAGTCGTACACATCCCAGTCCTGCAATAAAGGTAAAAGGTCAATCACCGTCCATCTTCAGAATGTTATTTCTATCAGAATGTTTGCATGATGGCGCACCATCTTTCAGTTCTCATCTACTGTAACCTGGGGCGGCAGGGTAGCCTAGTGGTTAGAGCGTAGGGACGGCAGGGTAGCCTAGTGGTTAGAGTGTAGGGGTGGCAGGGTAGCCTAGTGGTTAGAGTGTAGGGGCGGCAGGGTAGCCTAGTGGTTAGAGCGTATTGGCGGCAGGGTAGCCTAGTGGTTAGAGCGTTGGACTAGTAACTGAAAGGTTGCAAGTTCAAATCCACCGAGCTGATGAGGTACATGTCTGTCATTCTGAACAGACAGTTAACCCATTGTTCTTAGGCTTGTCATTGAAACCCCTGTTTTTCAGTTGATCTTTTTCCAGATCCTTCCAATCAGCAGCACCATACCATCAGTGTTCTTTCATATCCTTCCAATCAGCAGCACCATATCATCAGTGTTCTTCCAGAACCTTCCAATCAGCAGCACCATCAGTGTTCTTCCAGAACCTTCCAATCAGCAGCACCATAACATCAGTGTTCTTCCAGAACCTTCCAATCAGCAGCACCATATCATCAGTGTTCTTCCAGAACCTTCCAATCAGCAGCACATATCATCAGTGTTCTTCCAGAACCTTCCAATCAGCAGCACCATACCATCAGTGTTCTTCCAGAACCTTCCAATCAGCAGCACCATCAGTGTTCTTCCAGAACCTTCCAATCAGCAGCACCGTACCATCAGTGTTCAGTAATAAGGGTGCTGAGAAGAACCTACAGATTTAACCATGTTTTTAGAGGCCATGATTGCTCTATAGGCCGACCTCCGCCAACAAATACCCTGTAGCCACATTCCGCCAGCCTATATCTGACAACACCTTTTCGCTACAATAGCTTTGGACTCCCTCCCCCATCCCCATAATAGGTGGCTTGGGCTGTAATGGTGTGTTGACACACACACACACACGAACACACACTCGAGCTGCTGTAATAGTCTGCTGACAGGTTTAGGCTGAGGTAATTGTGTTGCCGGGCTTTGCAGTGAGGTGCCAAATCTCCCCCCGAGGAGAATGAGGTGAGGCGTGGAGCTAGCGTAGCCTGTTAGCGTTTGATCTGCTACTTTATTGGCCAATTGTTGTGATTAAAAACCATGAAAGGAAGATCCGCAAATAACCTTTACATCAGCACATTGTCATAACAGACACTCAACAGACTTCAAGGCAGCGGTTGTTGAGATGAATGTGGGTTTGTTGTTGCTCTGTTGTGTTCCTAGGAGGTAGCAGTAGATGCTAGCTAGCTAGCCGAGGCTACTTTGTGTGCTCCTGAGTAAAATGTATCCTGCTGTGCAGGGCCTCAGTTCATTATGTGTTGCAGGACTGCATTAAGAGACCGACTCTGAGTGCATCTCCAGCTGTTCAGGTCTGCCATTGAGTTTGTCCATGAGACTATCTCTCTCACTGAGCACCGAGACTCTCTCTCAATTCAATTTCAATTCAATGGCATTCAGTTATTGGGAAACAGATGTTTACATCGCCAAAGCAAGTGAAATAAATAAACAAAAGTGAGAAGAATCAAATAGCGACATAAAAAAAAACATATTTACACATCAGACAAAAGATAATAAAAATAAAAAATCTGTAGCCCGATAGGTTCAGATGCTACACCTCGGTGGTACTGGCCTCAGACGAGTCCCGGTGGGGCTTGTGGAGGTCGGAGAGCACCATCGTGTTCATGACAGCCTCATCTTTCCATAGAGTTTAGGCTTTTATTCTGAAGGGTTAAAATGCACAACATGGATGTTTTCAAGGGAACGCACAGATATTTACATTGTAGCAGATGCTCTTACAGGAGCATACATTTTGCATACTGGTCCCCGTTGGGAATTGAACCTACAACCCTAGTGTTGAAGTGCCATGCTCTATCAACTGAGTCACAAGGGACACACAAACAAACCTGTCAGCTGACTGGGGTATGGATGTCCCATACTCCCCATGACCTTTATGAGGTCACGCCTGTCTCTATGGTGATAGTGGTAGCCAATGACGGGCTGCTGTGGTACTTTCATCTCATCTGTCTCACATTAAGTCCATGCAACAAGGAGGAGTTCTCTTTCTCTCTGTCACACAAACACACCACATGTTCATAGATCTTCATGCACAGGCTGACACATAGGACACTAGAACACATGGATGTACACACACACACACACACACAAACACACCACATGTTCATAGATCTTCATACACAGGCTGACACATAGGACACTAGAACACATGGATGTACACACACACACCACATGTTCATAGAACACATGGATGTACACAATAAACACACACACACACACGTGCGTACTCATGAATGCCAAATGCAAAGTAAAGAAGAGACAGAGAGAAAATGTTTGAACTCCAGTTATCTCCTTACAGGGAAATTGTCAGTCCCCAGTCAAATCACCCAAGCTGTTTCCAAATACAAATAGGGTTTATCAAATAAACTAAGAAACTAAAGATGCACATGAAGAGATCTGTTGTTGTTTCTTCCGTTTAGCAGCTGTTGGTGGAAAAATAAAACACTTCCATAAAGGATTCTTTAGCGTTTTTTTCCACAACAGAGCGAGACACAGATGAGTATGTTTGAAGATTCTGTTTTGAAAGTTGTTTTTAATTTTCATATACATGGAAATAGCAGCACCTCAGGCAGCGTGATACATCCAAACAGACGATATCTTTGAATTGAGCCCTTTTTCTCTTGGTTTTACCGCAGGCCCTGTGTTGTGGATTGAATGTGGTTGGAAACCGTGAGAACCGGAATGGAGGATCCATCCATGTGTAACTAAAGCACTGTTCTTCTCTATAATGGAGGATCCATCCATGTGTAACTAAAGCACTGTTCTTCTCTATAATGGAGGATCCATCCATGTGTAACTAAAGCACTGTTCTTCTCTATAATGGAGGATCCATCCATGTGTAACTAAAGCACTGTTCTTCTCTATAATGGAGGTTGTACAAGTCCTGGTCTACAAGTGACATCTTTTCACCACTAACTCTCAGTAGCCTGGGAGAAAAAACACAATGAAGGGATGTGTTTTACTGGTATAGAACTGTATTCTGTCTACTGCGATACTTCCACTTCCTGTAAAAGTCTCTGATCATTTTGTGACAACTAGATAAAACATTTGACGATGTATTTTTATATTGTCTCTTTAGTAGTTGTAGTTGACGCAGTGTGAATTTTGTAACCTCAAATGTTGACATGTTTATGAACAGGAGATAAAATGCACTGTAAAGTCAAGTTTGGAAAAGTTGGGGAGTTGTTTGATGGATATTTGTAACGGATGTTGATTGCATAGCAAGTCTACACATCCTGCATTGCATGATGGGGGATCGCTGTCTTCTTTTAAAAACAACACATTCTACAGTGTATTTAATAATAAAGCATTGTTTTGTGTGTGTGTGTGTGGGGGGGGTAGATTTGGACAAAGTTAACATAGAAGCGCATGCACACACTCACACACACACATACACACACACTCACATTCACACCACACACACACATACACATACACACACTCACATTCACACCACACACACACATACACACACACACACACTCACATTCACACCACACACACACATACACATACACACACACTCACATTCACACCACACACACACATACACATACACACACACACATACACATACACACACACTCACATTCACACCACACACACACACATACACACACACATTCACACCACACACACACACATACACATACACACACACTCACATTCACACCACACACACACACATACACACACACACACTCACAGACACACTCACATTCACACCACACACACACACATCACACACACACTCACATTCACACACATCACACACACACATACACATACACACACACTCACATTCACACCATACACACACACACACACTCACAGACACACTCACTTTCACACCACACACACACACATACATACATCATGTTATCTGTGGCCCCACACACTCACACACACTCACAGACACACTCACATTCACACCACACACACACATTCACACACACACACACACACACTCATAGACACACTCACATTCACACACACACACATACACATTCACACCATAGACGTGCGAAACCAAGAAGAAAACCCAACAGGCTGTAATGCCTCTCACATGTACCCAACCACCTACCATCTCCATATTGAGTGATACGAATGCATCATGTTATCAGTGGCCCCTGGCTAGAGCGGAGATGACAGAATGCATCATGTTATCCGTGGCCCCTGGCTAGAGTGGAGATGACAGAATGCATCATGTTATCCGTGGCCCCTGGCTAGAGCGGAGATGACAGAATGCATCATGTTATCTGTGGCCCCTGGCTAGAGTGGAGATGACAGAGTGCATCATGTTATCTGTGGCCCCTGGCTAGAGTGGAGATGACAGAGTGCATCATGTTATCTGTGGCCCCTGGCTAGAGCGGAGATGACAGAATGCATCATGCTATCTGTGGCCCCTGGCTAGAGTGGAGATGACAGAGTGCATCATGTTATCCGTGG
>NW_024609824.1:175000-197500 GCF_018296145.1 Oncorhynchus tshawytscha
GGTGTGCAGGCTGTTTAAGCCCTGGTCCTGGTAACGGTGTGCAGGCTGTTTAAGCCCTGGTCCTGGTAACGGTGTGCAGGCTGTTTAAGCCCTGGTCCTGGTAACGGTGTGCAGGCTGTTTAAGCCCTGGTCCTGGTAATCCACACGGTGTGTAGGCTTCTGTTCCAGACCACCAATAATACACTTGCTGCAGCTAAACCAAAGCCTTGATTATGACTTGATTAGGCAATGTCCCCTTTGAGAGACACAGGTGCCCGTAGAAGGATCAGGATCAGATTTTAAGTGTAGCTCAAACTGGCGTCGGTTAGGGCTGGAATACAGAGAGTTGATCTTGGATCAGTTTCTGTTGGTGTTGTTTGACATGAGAGCAACCCAGCAGAGTGGACAGTACTGTACGACAGAGGCAGAGCTGATACTGTGATTCTGTACATTACTAGGTAGTCTCTACGTTGTGTCAGAACGGATGGATTTATTCCAATCTGCACCATAAATCTGTCATCGCTGGGATTGTCTTGCCAGAGATCACTTCCCTTTTCTATCTCTCTTTGCGGTCATGCACGGCTTACGGTCTGTCTGGAAAACCCAGATAAGAACTGACACTTTAAACGATGAGAGAGTTAATGGACGTTTACTACAGTTGGTACATGAACGTGTGTGTGCAGGTTCACCAGGATGTGAGTGTGAGTCCTAAGTGCTGGTCAGTGTGTGTGCAGGTTCACCAGGATGTGAGTGTGAGTCCTAAGTGCTGGTCAGTGTGTGTGCAGGTTCACCAGGATGTGAGTGTGAGTCCTAAGTGCTGGTCAGTGTGTGTGCAGGTTCACCAGGATGTGAGTGTGAGTCCTAAGTGCTGGTCAGTGTGTGTGCAGGTTCACCAGGATGTGAGTGCTGAGTGTGTGTCAGGTTCACCAGGATGTGAGTGCTGTGCTGGTCAGTGTGTGTGCAGGTTCACCAGGATGTGAGTGTGAGTCCTAAGTGCTGGTCAGTGTGTGTGCAGGCTCACCAGGATGTGTGTGAGTCCTAAGTGCTGTCATTGTGTGTGCAGGTTCACCAGGATGTGAGTGTGAGTCCTAAGTGCTGGTCAGTGTGTGTGCAGGTTCACCAGGATGTGAGTGTGAGTCCTAAGTGCTGGTCAGTGTGTGTGCAGGTTCACCAGGATGTGAGTGTGAGTCCTAAGTGCTGGTCAGTGTGTGTGCAGGCTCACCAGGATGTGAGTGTGAGTCCTAAGTGCTGTTCATTGTGTGTGCAGGTTCATCAGGATGTGAGTGTGAGTAAACTCTACTCTGCTCTATTGTGTGTGTGTGTGTGTGTGTGTGTGTGTGTGTGTGTGTGTGTGTGTGTGTGTGTGTGTGTGTGTGTGTGCGTGTGAGCACTTACATGTGTGTGTGCAGAGACTGTGTATGTACCAGCATAGACATTTGTGTGTGCGTGTGTGTGTGTGTGTGTGCGAGCGTGCGTGTGTGCGTGTGTGTGTGTTGGGGGAGTGTGTGGTTTTCATGGTACAGTAAGTATGTACAGATTGTGATCAAAGGGACTGATTCTATCTGTATTACTGTTGCCTATGTCCCAAATGGCACCCTCTTCCCTATACAGTGCTCTACTTTAGACCAGAGCCATATGGAGAATAGGGTGTCATTTTGGGGAATCATTAGTAGCTTCTATGATGTCAGGGGTTCAAAAGATGGACGCGTGTCCTGTGTAATGAAGTCACCCATAGAGGAATGTGTTACTCCATCACTAGAGTTAACATGTGATGGAGTAACACATAGTGTTAACATGGTTCTTCCCCGAGAACAATCAGCACCTTGTTGGAGATCACAGCTGTGTATCTGGCTAAGATATGACTGTTGGTAGAACCTTTAGGAACACCTCGCTAGTTGTTTTTTCTCTCTCCCCCCTCCTCTCAGGCATGGAAACCCGATAACGCGTCGCCGACTGTTTTTACCTGGTCGTCACGGTAACCCCAAAACACGGGGTGAATGGAATTCCAGCACGTCATCAATCACGACGGACAAAAGAGGGATTGTTGTGGCATGTGAGTGACGGATGAGGGGAATGTGGGTCGGTCTGTCTGTCTGTCTGTCTGTCTGTCTGTCTGTCTGTCTGTCTGTCTGTCTGTCTGTCTGTCTGTCTGTCTGTCTGTCTGTCTGTCTGTCTGTCTGTGTGTGTGTGTGTGTCTGTGTGTGTGTGTGTGTGTGTGTGTGTGTGTGTGTGTGTGTGTGTGTGTGTGTGTGTGTGTGTGTGTGTGTGTGTGTGTGTGTGTGTGTGTGTGTGTGTGTGTGTGTGTGCATGTGTGTGTGGAGGTTAGGCCCAGTGAGGTTGGTCAGACCAGCAGGCTCTAAGCCCTACTGTTTACTCTACTGACACTGGCTTCTATTCAGAGCTTTAGGAAGAGAGAGGCCTCAGTCAGTCTGCTCTGCTCTACTCTACTCTACCACAATCTACTCTCATTTACTCTACTCTACTCTACTCTATTATAATCTACTCTATTATAATCTACTCTGCTCTATTATTCTCTACTCTGCTCTATTATACTCTACTCTACTCTGCTGTACTCTGCTCTATTATACTCTACTCTACTCTGCTGTACTCTGCTCTATTATACTCTACTCTACTCTGCTGTACTCTACTCTATTATAATCTACTCTGCTCTACTCTACTCTACTCTGCTGTACTCTGCTCTATTATACTCTACTCTACTCTGCTGTACTCTACTCTATTATAATCTACTCTGCTCTACTCTACTCTACTCTGCTGTACTCTACTCTATTATAATCTACTCTACTCTACTGTACTTCACTCTGCTGTACTCTGCTGTACTCTGCTGTACTCTACTCTACTCTACTCTACTCTGCTCTGCTCTATTATAATCTACTCTACTCTATTATACTCTACTCTACTCTACTCTGCTCTATTATACTCTACTGTACTCTACTCTGCTCTATTATACTCTACTCTACTCTGCTCTGCTCTATTATAATCTACTCTACTCTATTATACTCTACTCTACTCTACTCTGCTCTATTATACTCTATTGTACTCTACTCTGCTCTATTATACTCTACTCTACTCTGCTCTGCTCTATTATAATCTACTCTACTCTATTATAATCTACTCTATTATAATCTACTCTACTCTACTCTGCTCTGCTCTTTGCCACTCTACCATACTAAATTATACTATACTATCCCATATTATACTGTACTATTTCATATTGTACTATATTATAATATACCATGTTATTCTGTATTATACTATACCATACCATACTATACTATATCACACTATAGTATATTATACTATATTATATTATACTGTGTTATGCTGTACTGTACTATATCATACTATACTATATCACACTATAGTATATTAAACTATATTATATTATACTGTGTTATGCTGTACTGTACTATATCATACTATACTATATCATACTATACTATACCATACTATAGTATATTATACTATATCATAGTGCTCGAGGGGGGTGTGGTATATGGCCAATATTCTGCGGCTAAGTGCTGTTCTTAAGCACGATGCAACGCGGAGTGCCTGGATACAGCCCTTAGCGGTGGTATATTGACCATATACCACAAAAAACGAGGTGCCTTATTGCTATTATAAACTGGTTAACTAGTTAGATCGGTAAAAATACAACATTTTGTCATAGCCGTGATATACCACGGCCGTCAGCCAATCAGCAGTCAGGGCTCGACCACCAAGTTTATGATATAGTATACTATACACTGTGTGTTCATGAAGAGCTTGTTGAATTAGCTAAATCTTTGTTTAGAGTCATTCTAAACACAGTCAACAACACAACAGATATTCCTCAATCCTCTTTAGCATTACATGGGGCGGCAGGGTAGTGTTGGATTAGTAACCGGAAGGTTGCAAGATCGAATCCCCGAGCTGACAAGGTACAAATCTGTCGTTCTGCCCCTGAACAGGCAGTTAACCCACTGTTCCTTGGCCGTCATTGAAAATAAGAATTTGTTCTTATTGACTTGCGTAGTTAAATAAAGGTAAAAAATAAAATATATATGTGGGTTCCATAATCGCTCCCTGTATTTCACATCCCAAAACTGGGAATCTGGTTCAAATTGGGGAACCAGGTTGGCCCCAGGTTGCTCTGCCTTGGAGCGTTCTGGTTCAAAGTCCGGAGCCCGGAGGGAGTTGGGAATCTGGGATATCAGCGTGAAGGAAATTTCCTAACGAAGCATGCAGTGAGCTTGTAAGTGTGTGTGGCGAGTGTGTGCGCCCGTGCGGGTGTGTGTTTAACACTCGCCAAACCAAGCAGGCAGTGTCTGAGTGTGATGTGTCTCATTGGTAATCATTCTACCATAGAGGACCTATGAGGTGGATGAATCATTCCTCATCTAGTATCCTCTACCATAGAGGCATTACTAATCTAGTATCCTCTACCATAGTGGCATGAGTAATCTAGTATCCTCTACCATAGAGGCATTACTAATCTAGGAGCCTCTACCATAGAGGCATTACTAATCTAGTATCCTCTACCATAGAGGCATTACTAATCTAGTATTCTCTACCATAGTGGCATTACTAATCTAGTATCCTCTACCATAGAGGCATTACTAATCTAGTATCCTCTACCATAGAGGCATTACTAATCTAGTATCCTCTACCATAGAGGCATTACTAATCTAGTATCCTCTACCATAGTGGCTTTAGTACCCTCTACCATAGAGGCATTACTAATCTAGTATCCTCTACCATAGAGGCATTACTAATCTAGTGTCCTCTACCATAGAGGCATTACTAATCTAGTATCCTCTACCATAGAGGCATTACTAATCTAGTATCCTCTACCATAGAGGCATTACTAATCTAGTATCCTCTACCATAGTGGCTTTAGTAACCTCTACCATAGAGGCATTACTAATCTAGTATCCTCTACCATAGAGGCATTACTAATCTAGTATCCTCTACCATAGTGGCTTTAGTAACCTCTACCATAGAGGCATTACTAATCTAGTATCCTCTACCATAGAGGCATTACTAATCTAGTAGGTCCTCTACCATAGAGGCATTATCTAATCTAGTATCCTCTACCATAGTGGCATTACTAATCTAGTATCCTCTACCATAGAGGCATTACTAATCTAGTATCCTCTACCATAGTGGCATTACTAATCTAGTATCCTCTACCATAGTGGCATTACTAATCTAGTAGAGGCATTACTAATCTAGTATCCTCTACCATAGAGGCATTACTAATCTAGTATCCTCTACCATAGAGGCATTACTAATCTAGTGTCCTCTACCATAGAGGCATTACTAATCTAGTATCCTCTACCATAGAGGCATTACTAATCTAGTATCCTCTACCATAGAGGCATTACTAATCTAGTATCCTCTACCATAGTGGCTTTAGTAACCTCTACCATAGAGGCATTACTAATCTAGTATCCTCTACCATAGAGGCATTACTAATCTAGTGTCCTCTACCATAGAGGCATTACTAATCTAGTATCCTCTACCATAGAGGCACCTCATCTAGTATCCTCTACCATAGAGGCACCTCATCTAGTATCCTCTCCCATAGAGGCATTACTAATCTAGTATCCTCTACCATAGAGGCATTACAAATCTAGTAACCTCTACCATAGTGTCATTACTAATCTAGTGTCCTCTACCATAGTGGCATTACTAATCTAGTATCCTCTACCATAGTGGCATAACTAATCTAGTATCATCTACCATAGTGGCATTACTATACTAGTATCCTAAAACATAGAGGCATTACTAATCTAGTATCCTCTACCATAGAGGCACCTCATCTAGTATTCTCTACCATAGTGGCATTAGTAACCTCTACCATAGAGGCATTACTAATCTTGTATCCTCTACCATAGACACATTACTAATATAGTATCCTCTACCATAGTGGCATTACTAATCTAGTATCCTCTACCATAGAGGCAACTAATCTAGTATCCTCTACCATAAAGGCATTACTAATCTAGTGTCCTCTACCATAGTGGCATTACTAATCTAGTGTCCACTACCATAGAGGCATTACTAATCTAGTGTCCTCTACCATAGAGGCATTACTAATCTAGTATCCTCTACCATAGAGGCATTACTAATCTAGTATCCTCTACCATAGAGGCATTACTAATCTAGTATCCTCTACCATAGTGGCATTACTAATCTAGTATCCTCTACCATAGAGGCATTACTAATCTAGTGTCCTCTACCATAGAGGCACCTCATCTAGTATCCTCTACCATAGTGGCATTAGTATCCTCTACCATAGAGGCATTACTAATATAGTATCCTCTACCATAGTGTCATTACTAATCTAGTGTCCTCTACCATAGAGGCATTACTAATCTAGTAACCTCTACCATAGTGGCATTACTAATCTAGTGTCCTCTACCATAGTGACATTACTAATCTAGTATCCTCTACCATAGTGGCATTACTAATCTAGTATCCTCTACCATAGTGGCATTACTAATCTAGTATCCTCTACCATAGAGGCATTACTAATCTAGTATCCTCTACCATAGAGGGACCTCATCTAGTACCCTCTACCATAGTGGCATTAGTATCCTCTACCATAGAGGCATTACTAATATAGTACCCTCTACCATAGTGGCATTACTAATCTAGTGTCCTCTACCATAGAGGCATTACTAATCTAGTATCCTCTACCACAGTGGCACCTCATCTAGTATCCTCTACCATAGAGGCATTACTAATCTAGTATCCTCTACCATAGTGGCACCTCATCTAATATCCTCAACCATAGTGGCATTAGTATCCTCTACCATAGAGGCATTACTAATATAGTACCCTCTACCATAGTGGCATTACTCATCTAATATCCTCAACCATAGTGGCATTACTAATCTAGTATCCTCTACCATAGTGGCACCTCATATAGTATCCTCTACCATAGAGGCATTACTAATCTAGGGACAGAGAGTTCCTCTCTCTGTCCCTCTCTCTGTCCCTCTCTGTCCCTCTCTCTGCTCCTCTCTCTGTCCCTCTCTCTGTCCCTCTCTCTGTTCCTCTCTCTGTCCCTCTCTGTCCCTCTCTCTGTCCCTCTCTCTGTTCCTCTCTCTGTCCCTCTCTCTGTTCCTCTCCTCCCTCTCTGTCCTCTCTCTCTGTCCCCTCTCTGTCCTCTCTGTCCCTGTCTCTCTGTCCTCTCTGTCCCTCTCTGTCCCTCTCTGTCCCTCTCTGCTCCTCTCTCTGCTCCTCTCTCTGTTCCTCTCTGCTGTCCCTCTCTCTGTCCCTCTCTGTCCCTCTCTCTCCCTCTCTCTGCTCCTCTCTCTGCTCCTCTCTCTTCCTCTCTCTGTCCCTCTCTCTGTCCCTCTCTCTGTCCCTTCTCTCCTCTCTGTCCCTCTCTGTCCTCTCTCTCTCCTCTCTCTGTCCCTCTCTGTCCTCTCTCTGTCCCTCTCTCTGTCCCTCTCTCTGTCCCTCTCTCTGCTCCTCTCTCTGTCTCCTCTCTCTGTCCTCTCTCTGCTCCCTCTCTCTCTCTGTCCTCTCTCTGTCCTCTCTCTGTCCCTCTCTCTGTCCCTCTCTGTCCCTCTCTCTGTCCCTCTCTCTCTCTCCTCTCTCTCCCTCTCTCTGTTCCTCTCTCTCCTCTCTCTCTCTGTCCCTCTCCTCTCTCTGTCCCCTCTCTGCTCCTCTCTCTGCTCCTCTCTGTCCCTCTCTGTCCCTCTCTCTCCTCCTCTCTCTGTCCTCTCTCTGTCCCTCTCTGCTCTCCTCTCTCTGCTCCTCTCTCTGCTCCTCTCTCTGCTCCTCTCTCTGCTCCTCTCTCTCTCTGCTCCTCTCTCTGTCCTCTCTCTGTCCCTCTCTGTCCCTCTCTCTGTCCCCTCTGCTCCTCTCTCTGCTCCTCTCTCTGTCCTCTCTCTGTCTCCTCTCTCTGCTCCTCTCTCTGCTCCTCTCTCTGTCCCTCTCTCTGTCCCTCTCTCTGCTCCTCTCTCTGCTCCTCTCTCTGTCCCTCTCTCTGCTCCTCTCTCTGCTCCTCTCTCTGTCCCTCTCTGTCCCTCTCTGTCCCTTTCTCTGTTCCTCTGATTTACAGAAAGCAATATGTTACAGTTTCCTTATTTTCTCCAGCGGGTCGTCGCTCCCTGACAGTAAATCTCTATTAGCAATTTTCCTCCATATGGCTGCATGAAAATGTCATCCTGCAGAGCCTCAGGAAGAGGGTTTCAACTGAGAGCTGAGAGAGACGGGATCTGGTTAAATGGGGGAGGGCCTGTCTGTTTGTGGGTTTGTGTGTGTGTGTGTGTGTATCTGTGTGTGTGTGTGTGTGTGTGTGTGTGTGTGTGTGTGCTGTGTGTGTGTGTGTGTGTGTGTGTATCTGTGTGTGTGTGTGTGTGTGTGTGTGTGTGTGTGTGTGTGTGTGTGTGTGTGTGTGTGTGTGTGTGTGTGTGTGTGTGTGTGTGTGTGTGTGTGTCTGTGTGTGTGTGTGTTTGTGTGTGTGTGTCTGTGTGTGTGTGTGTGTGTGTGTGTGTGTGTGTGTGTGTGTGTGTGTGTGTGTGTGTGTGTGTGTGTGTGTGTGTGTGTGTGTGTGTGTGTGTGTGTGTGTGTGTGTGTGTGTGTGTGTGTGTGTGTGTGTGTGTGTGTGTGTGTGTGTGTGTGTGTGTGTGTGTGTGTGTGTGTGTGTGTGTGTGTGTGTGTGTGTGTGTGTGTGTGTGTGTGTGTGTGTGTGTGTGTGTGTGTGTGTGTGTGTGTGTGTGTGTGTGTGTATCTCTGTGTGTGCATGTAAATCGTTGTCTGTTTGGTTCTATCTCAGTCTTTGTGGGCTATACTATCTCAGTACTAGGACCTGTTTGGTTCTATCGGCCCTGTCTCAGGATGGTAAGTTGGTGGTTGAAGATATCCCTCTAGTGGTGTGGGGGCTGAGCTTTGGCAAAGTGGGTGGGGTTATATCCTTCCTGTTTGGCCCTGTCCTAGGGGGTGTCCTCAGATGGGTCCACAGTGTCTCCTGACCCCTCCTGTCTCAGCCTCCAGTATTTATGCTGCAGTAGTTTTGGTTCTGTCGGGGGGCTAGGGTCAGTTTGTTATATCTCAGTACTTCTCCTGTCCTATTCGGTGTCCTGTGTGAATCTAAGTGTGCGTTCTCTAATTCTCTGGTTCTCTCTCTCGGAGGACCTGAGCCCTAGGACCATGCCCCAGGACTACCTGACATGATGACTGTTTGCTGTCCCCAGTCCATCTGACCGTGCTGCTGCTCCAGTTTCAACTGTTCTGCCTTATTCATTATAGGACCATGCTGGTCATTTATGAACATTTGAACATCTTGGCCATGTTCTGTTATAATCTCCACCGGCACCTGTTTGGTTAGAGCAGAAGAGGACTGTTTGGCCACCCCACATAGCCTGGTTCCTCTCTAGGTTTCTTCCTAGGTTTTGGCCTTTCTAGGGAGTTTTTCCTAGCCACCGTGCTTCTACACCTGCATTGCTTGCTGTTTGGGGTTTTAGGCTGGGTTTCTGTACAGCACTTTGAGATATCAGCTGATGTATGAAGGGCTATATAAATACATTTGATTTGATTTGATTTGATTTACATGGACCTGTTTGGTTCTATCTCAGTACTAGGACCTGTTTGGTTCTATCTCAGTACTAGGACTTGTTTGGTTCTATCTCAGTACTAGGACCTGTTTGGTTCTATCTCAGTACGAGGACCTGTTTGGTTCTATCTCAGTACTAGGACCTGTTTGGTTCTATCTCAGTACTAGGACCTGTTTGGTTTTATCTCAGTACTAGGACCTGTTTGGTTCTATCTCAGTACTAGGACCTGTTTGGTTCTATCTCAGTACTAGGACCTGTTTGGTTCTATCTCAGTACTAGGACTTGTTTGGTTCTATCTCAGTACTAGGACTTGTTTGGTTCTATCTCAGTACTAGGACTTGTTTGGTTCTATCTCAGTACTCTGTTTGGTTCTATCTCAGTACTAGGACTTGTTTGGTTCTATCTCAGTACTAGGACTTGTTTGGTTCTATCTCAGTACTAGGACTTGTTTGGTTCTATCTCAGTACTAGGACTTGTTTGTTTGGTTCTATCTCAGTACTAGGACTTGTTTGGTTCTATCTCAGTACTAGGACCTGTTTTGTTTGGTTCTATCTCAGTACTAGGACCTGTTTGGTTCTATCTCAGTACTAGGACTTGTTTGGTTCTATCTCAGTACTAGGACTTGTTTGGTTCTATCTCAGTACTAGGACTTGTTTGGTTCTATCTCAGTACTAGGAGGACTTGTTTGGTTCTATCTCAGTACTAGGACTTGTTTGGTTCTATCTCAGTACTAGGACTTGTTTGGTTCTATCTCAGTACTAGGACTTGTTTGGTTCTATCTCAGTACTAGGACTAGGTTCTATCTCAGTTGTTTGGTTCTATCTCAGTACTAGGACTTGTTTGGTTCTATCTCATCTCAGTACTAGGACTTGTTTGGTTCTATCTCAGTAGGTATCTAGTACTAGGACTTGTTTGGTTCTATCTCAGTACTAGGACTTGTTTGGTTCTATCTCAGTACTAGGACTTGTTTGGTTCTATCTCAGTACTAGGACTTGTTTGGTTCTATCTCAGTACTAGGACTTGTTTGGTTCTATCTCAGTACTAGGACTTGTTTGGTTCTATCTCAGTACTAGGACTTGTTTGGTTCTATCTCAGTACTAGGACCTGTTTGGTTCTATCTCAGTACTAGGACCTGTTTGGTTCTATCTCAGTACTAGGACCTATCTGTTTGACTTGTTCTATCTCAGTACTAGGACTTGTTTGGTTCTATCTCAGTACTAGGACTTGTTTGGTTCTATCTCAGTACTAGGACTTGTTTGGTTCTATCTCAGTACTAGGACTTGTTTGGTTCTATCTCAGTACTAGGACTTGTTTGGTTCTATCTCAGTACTAGGACTTGTTTGGTTCTATCTCAGTACTAGGACCTGTTTGGTTCTATCTCAGTACTAGGACTTGTTTGGTTCTATCTCAGTACTAGGACCTGTTTGGTTCTATCTCAGTACTAGGACCTGTTTGGTTCTATCTCAGTACTAGGACTTGTTTGGTTCTATCTCAGTACTAGGACTTGTTTGGTTCTATCTCAGTACTAGGACTTGTTTGGTTCTATCTCAGTACTAGGACTTGTTTGGTTCTATCTCAGTACTAGGACTTGTTTGGTTCTATCTCAGTACTAGGACTTGTTTGGTTCTATCTCAGTACTAGGACCTGTTTGGTTCTATCTCAGTACTAGGACTTGTTTGGTTATATCTCAGTACAAGGACAAATGTTTGGTTCATCTCAGTACATTTCCCCAGATCTCAGTACTAGGACCTGTTTGTTCTATCTCAGTACATAAATTCAGATGACTGTTTGGTTCTATCTCAGTACTAGGACTTGTCTCAGTACTAGGACTTGTTTGGTTCTATCTCAGTACTAGGACTTGTTTGGTTCTATCTCAGTACTTCTGTTTGGTTCTATCTCAGTACTAGGACTTGTTTGTCTCTCAGTACTAGGACTTGTTTCTCTATCTGTCTCTCTAGGACTTCTTCTGTTCTATCTCCCCTGTTTCTCTATCTCCCCCCTTCTAGGACTTGTTTGTTCTCTCCCCCTAGGACTTGTTTGGTTCAATCTCAGTACTCTGTCTCTCTCAGTACTAGGACTCTGTTTCTCCTTCCCAGTACTCTCTCTGTACTCTCCCCTTGTTTGTTCTATCTCAGTACTAGGACTTGTTTGGTTCTCTACTAGGACCTGTTTCTCTCTCTCTCTCCCCCTTCTTTCTGTCTCTCCTCAGTACTAGGACTCTGTTTCTCTATCTCTTCTATCTCAGTCTAGGACCTGTTTGGTTCTATCTCTACTAGGACCTGTTTCTCTATCTCTCTATCTCCTGACTTGTTTGGTTCTGTCTCTACTAGGACTTGTTCTGTCTCAGTACCCCCTTGTTTGTCTCTCCCCTGTTTGGTTCTATCTCAGTACCCCCTGTTTCTCTGTCTCTCCCCTTCTTCTGTCTCTCAGTACCTTGTTTGGTTCTCTCTGTCTCTACCCCCTTCTCTCTGTCTCTCAGTACTAGGACCTGTTTGGTTCTATCTCAGTACCTGTTTGTTTCTATCCCCCTTGTTTGTTCTATCTCAGTACTTCTGTCTGTCTATCTCTCTCTCAGTACCCCCTTCTCTCTGTTCTATCTCAGTCTATCTCAGTACTTCTGTTTGTCTCTCCTTGTTTGTTCAATCTCAGTACCCTTGTTTGTTCTCCCCCTTAGGACCTGTTTGTTCTATCTCCCCCTTCTCTCTGTCTCTATCTCAGTCTGTCTCTACTAGGACTTCTTTCTGTACTCTCTCAGTACTAGGACTCTCTCAGTACCCTGTTTGGTTCTCTGTCTCTCCCCCTTCTCTCTGTCTCTCCCCCTTCTGTCTCTCTGTTCTATCTCAGTACTAGGACTCCCCTTCTCTCTGACTCTCTCCCCTTCTATCTCAGTACTAGGACTTGTTTGGTTCTATCCCCTTCTCTCTGTCTCTACCCCCTGGTTATATCTCAGTCTCTCTGTTCTCTCTCCCCTTCTTCTGTTCTCTCCCCTACTCTCTGTCTCTCTCCCCTTACTCTCTGTCTCTCAGTACCCTGTTTGGTTCTATCTCAGTACTAGGACCTGTTCTGTCTCTCAGTACCTGTTTGGTTCTATCTCAGTACTAGGACTTCTCTGTCTCTCAGTACCCTCTCTGTCTCTCAGTACTCTTGTCTCTCTCCCCTTCTCTCTGTCAGTACTAGGACCTGTTTCTCTATCTCAGTACTAGGACTTCTGTCTGTTCTCCCCTTCTCTCTGTCTCTCCCCCTTCTCTCTGTCTGTCTCTCCCCTTCTCTCTGTCTCTCCCCTCTCTCTGTCTCTCCCCCTCTCTCTCTCTCCCCTTCTCTCTGTCTCTCCCCCTTCTCTCTGTCTCTCCCCTTCTCTCTGTCTCTCTCTGTCTCTCCCCTTCTCTCTGTCTCTCTCTCTGTCTCTCCCCTCTCTGTCTCCCCCTTCTCTCTGTCCCCTTCTCTCTGTCTCTCCCCCCCTGTTCTCTCTGTCTCTCTTCTCTCTGTCTCTCCCCCTTCTCTCTGTCTCTCCCCTTCTCTCTGTCTCTCCCCCTCTCTCTCTCTCCCCTTCTCTCTGTCTCTCCCCCTTCTCTCTGTCTCTCCCCTTCTCTCTGTCTCTCTCTTCTCTCTGTCTCTCCCCCTTCTCTCTGTCTCTCCCCCTTCTCTCTGTCTCTCCCCCTTCTCTCTGTCTCTCCCCCTTCTTCTGTCTCTATCCTACTCTCTCTGTCTCTCTCCCCCTTCTCTCTGTCTCTCCCCCTTCTCTCTGTCTCTCCCCCTTCTCTCTGTCTCTCCCCCTTCTCTCTGTCTCTCCCCCTTCTTCTGTCTCTGTCTCTCCCCCTTCTCTCTGTCTCTCCCCCTTCTCTCTGTCTCTCCCCCTTCTCTCTGTCTCTCCCCCTTCTCTCTGTCTCTCCCCCTTCTCTCTGTCTCTCTCTCTCCCCCTTCTCTCTGTCTCTCCCCCTTCTCTCTGTCTCTCCCCCTTCTCTCTGTCTCTCCCCCTTCTCTCTGTCTCTCCCCCCTTCTCTCTGTCTCCCCCCCTCTCTCTCCCTTCTCTCTGTCTCTCCCCCTTCTCTCTGTCTCTCCCCCTCTCTCTCTCCCCCTTCTCTGTCTCTCCCCTTCTCTCTGTCTCTCCCCTCTCTCTCTCTCTCTGTCTCTCCCCCTTCTCTCTGTCTCTCCCCCTTCTCTCTGTCTCTCTCTCTCCCCTTCTCTCTGTCTCCCCTTCTCTCTGTCCTTCTCTCTGTCTCTCCCCCTTCTCTCTGTCTCTCCCCCTTCTCTCTGTCTCTCCCCCTTCTCTCTGTCTCTCTCCCCCTTCTCTCTGTCTCTCCCCCCCTGTCTCTCCCCTCTGTCTCTCTCTCCCCCTTCTCTCTGTCTCTCCCCTTCTCTCTGTCTCTCTGTCTCTCTCTCTCTGTCTCTCCCCTTCTCTCTGTCTCTCCCCCTCTCTTCTCTCCCCCTCTCTCTGTCTCTCCCCCCCCTCTCTCTGTCTCTCCCCCTTCTCTCTGTCTCTCCCCCTTCTCTCTGTCTCTCCCCCCTGTCTCTCTCTCTCTCCCCTTCTCTCTGTCTCTCCCCCTTCTCTCTGTCTCTCCCCCTTCTCTCTGTCTCTCCCCCTTCTCTCTGTCTCTCCCCTTCTCTCTGTCTCTCCCCCTTCTCTCTGTCTCTCCCCCTGTCTCTGTCTCTCCCCTTCCCCCTCTCTGTCTCTCCCCCTTCTCTCTGTCTCTCCCCCCCCTTCTCTCTGTCTCTCCCCCTTCTCTCTGTCTCTCTCCCCCTTCTCTCTGTCTCTCCCCCTTCTCTCTGTCTCTCCCCCTTCTATCTTTCCCTCTCTCAATTCCCTTTCAATTTGAGGGGCTTTATTGGTATGGGAAACATGTTTACATTGCCTAAGCAAGTGAAATAGATAATAAACAAAAGTGAAATAAACAATTAAAAATTACAGTAAACATCACACTCACAAAAGTTTCAAAAGAATAAACACATTTCAAATGTCATAGGTCTATATACAGTGTTGTAACAATATGCAAATGTAAATAAACACAAATACGGGTTATATTTACAATGGTGTTTGTTCTTCACTGGTTGCCCTTTTCTTGTGGCAACAGGTCACACATCTTGCTGCTGTGATGGCACACTGTGGAATTTCACCCAATAGATATGGGAGTTTATCAAAATTGGATTTGTTTTTAAATTCTTTGTGCGTCTGTGTAATCTCAGGGAAATATGTTGTTAGCCAAGTCAGATCTCTATATATGATTGTGGTTTATCAGGTTTACATTTCTAGGGTATGGTAAGAACTACTTTTGCTGATTGTCAAAGAGATGGCTGGACTCCACGAGAAAGACAGCTAGCTATTACCTTTCGGCGAGGTTCAAGTATGACCTGCAGGTCAAGTTCCAGCCAGAGGGAGTTCAGTCATAAGCTTCTATGTCAAAGTTCATAATGTATATAAATGCATTTATATACAGATATAATCTCTCTCTCCCTCTGTCTCTCTGTCTCTCTCTCTCTCTCTCTCTCTCTCTCTCTCTCTCTCTCTCTCTCTCTCTCTCTCTCTCTCTCTCTCTCTCTGTGTCTCTCTCTCTGTCTCTCTCTCTCTCTCTCTCTCTCTCTCTCTCTCTCTCTCTCTCTCTCTCTCTCTCTCTCTCTCCATCTCTCCACCCCTGAAACACACACAGGCAGACACACACAGCTCCAGCTCCATCCATCCAATCCATCCAGTATGATTAGATTAGGCCCATTATTAATGGGTCTCTGTGAGCCAGAAGACACCGGGGTCACCAGGAGTTTAATTCTATTCTCAGATAACTTCATTTGGCCTGATGCGATTGTTATTGCCCCGGTGCTAGATGTTTATAGGAAACAATAGCTCCAATAACACATTCAGACATCCTAGTTAAAGGGGTCAGACTGGTCCATTAGATAGAGTACAGCTGAATTGTTCTACGAGGTCAGTGCCTTTTGGGTGGTGGACTGTAACTTTGTGACAAAAATCACTTTTAACATTCTGTCATGAAGAGCACATGTTCAACTTAAAAGAATGACTATAGTAAGTGCCTGTTAAGTGCCAAAAAAAGTAACAGGGTTGACCGTAACAGGGTTGACAGTAACAGGGTTGACAGTAACAGGGTTGACAGTAACATGGTTTACCATAACATGGTTGACCGTAACAGGGTTGACAGTAACAGGTTTGACAGTAACAGGGTTGACAGTATCAAGGTTGACCGTAACAGGATTGACAGTAACAGGATTGACAGTAACAGGGTTGACCGTAAACAGGGTTGACAGTAAAGGGGTTGACCGTAAACAGGGTTGACCGTAACAGGGTTGAACGTAGCAGGGTTGACAGTAACTGGGTCGACAGTAACAGGGTTGACAGTAACAGGGTTGACAGTAACAGGGTTGACAGTAACTGGGTTGACAGTAACAGGGTTGACAGTAACTGGGTTGACAGTAACAGAGTTGACAGTAACAGGGTTGACCGTAAACAGGGTTGACAGTAGCAGGGTTGACTGTAACTGGGTTGACGTTAGCAGGGTTGACAGTAACAGGGTTGACAGTAGCAGGGTTGACAGTAACTGGGTTGACAGTAACAGGGTTGACAGTAACAGGGTTGACAGTAACAGGGTTGACAATAACAGGGTTGACAGTAACAGGGTTGACCATAGCAGGGTTGACAGTAGCAGGGTTGACAGTAACTGGGTTGACGGTAGCAGGGTTGACAGTAAAAGGGTTGACATTAACAGGGTTGACCGTAACAGGGTTGACCCCAACAGGGTTGACAGTAACAGGGTTGACAGTAACAGGGTTGACAGTAACATGGTTAGCAGTGACAGGGTTGACAGTAGCAGGGTTGACAGTAACATGGTTGACCGTAACAGGGTTGACAGTAACAGGGTTTACCGTAACAGGGTTGACAGTAACATGGTTGACAGTGACAGGGTTGACAGTAACAGGGTTGACAGTAACAGGGTTAATGATTTCATCGTTTCATCATTCAGTAGAAATGGAAGCTTGGTTACAACCAGTCCACTTGCTTTTACACCGATTTGACTATTAGATGTTCAATGTTCCTTTTGAAAAAAATGATTTTTTCAAAATACATATCTAAATGAGAGTTCAGTTCACGTGACACGGTTGACCTGAAAATGAGGAACAGGTATTTTCTCCCCCCATCTTCAGAACTTGACGACATGTTGGGGTTTAGTGGGTTGACCCCTAAAGGTCACAGGGGGAATTTTGGCACTTTAGGAAGTTTTGTTCACGTACATTTTCCATGTGATCTATATGAAATGTCTCTCCATTTAATGTAACAGGCTGTTAAAATCCAATATTGGTGACAAGGCACTCATTTCGTGGAAAGACCCAGCTACAGCAGGCCTCTCTTCACCCTATTCCCTACGTAGTGCTGTCCTTTTGACCAGGGTTACACCGGAGGAATCTGAGTAGGGTGCCATTTGAGACACGGGCGAAGTGAAGGCCTGCTGCCGGCTTCACTGTCTGATTTAAGGTCATTCCCCAAGTACAGAGTCAGGCTTAACGGGAGAGCTAGATATCTATGACCTCATTGAAGGGATTACTGTGTTTATCATAAATATACGCAATGTACTGGATAGTGAATGTACTGAGAGACAGACAGAGAGAGAGAGAGAGAGAGAGAGAGAGAGAGAGAGAGAGAGAGAGAGACAGAGAGAGAGAGAGAGAGAGAGAGAGAGAGAGAGAGAGAGAGAGAGAGAGAGAGAGAGAGAGAGAGAGAGAGAAAGAGAGAGAGAGAAAAGGAAAGAGAGAGAGGAGGGGTAGACTGGGAGAGAGACTGGGGTTTCATGATAATGTTCTACAGCTCTGTAGTAAATCTTGTATTTTATTGTTCCTACTACAACGCTAACGAAGGTAGATATTATTGTATGCGATACACATTCATCACTTACTGGCATGGAACCTCTCAAATAAAGCAATCTGCAGTGACAGGAGGAGATGAACAGAGATTGATACTGATATAGGAGAAGTGTAGAGGAGATTAGACCTGGACAGACACACACACACACACACACACACACACACACACACACACACACACACACACACACACACACACACACAGAGATTAGATCTGTGCAGATAGCATTTCAGCAACGCTGATTTGCAACTCTGTAAGATAGGTACAGTTACACACCTGCCACCAGACTAAAACAGTATACTCACACACTCTACTGATGTTCTGCCCTCACATTTATACTGATGTTCTGCCCTCACATTTATACTGATGTTCTGCCCTCACATTCCTACTGATGTTCCGCCCCAACATTCCTACTGATGTTCTGCCCTCACATTCATACTGATGTTCTGCCCTCACATTTATACTGATGTTCTGCCCTCACATTCATACTGATGTTCCGCCCCAACATTCCTACTGATGTTCTGCCCTCACATTCCTACTGATGTTCTGCCCTCACATTTATACTGATGTTCTGCCCCAACATGTAACCATGGTTACAGCCATCAGACCTGGGTTCAAATAGTATTGGACATACTTTAAAATACGTTCAGCGCTTGCTTTTTCCTGCCTGGAGTGCCAGATGGACGGGGTTTGTTTTAGCCTGCCCTTAGTGCCAGATGGACGGGGTTTGTTTTAGCCTGCCCTTAGTGCCAGATGGACAGGGTTTGTTTTAGTCTGCCCTTAGAGCCAGATGGACAGGGTTTGTTTTAGTCTGCCCTTAGAGCCAGATGGACAGGGTTTGTTTTAGTCTGCCCTTAGTGCCAGATGGACAGGGTTTGTTTTAGCCTACCAGGAGTGCCAGACGAATGGGGTGTGCACTCTTTTCTAGTGATTCCATTCCAACAGGCAAGATCAATCAAGCCCAGATGAAGTATTTGAAATGATTTCAAATAGTATTTGAAACCAGGTCTGATAGACTTCCCATAATGCCCACAAGGAACATCAAGGAGGTGGCTTTGAAAACAAGGGCTAAAAGAGAGAACAAAGTCATGTTTGAAAGAAAGAGTATTTCCATCCTAACATGTGACCATCAAAAGATTCCGCAGGCGTGAGAAGAGAAAACAGAGACAGTGAGTAAAGCCATTTAAAATAAAGGGAACTTAAGTCAATTTGATACGATAGAGAGAGAGGGAGAGAGAGAGAGAGAGAGAGAGAGGGACAGAGGGAAGAGAGAGAGAGAGAGAGAGAGAGAGAGGAGAAAGATAAAGAGAGAGAGTGAGAGAGAGAGGGAGAGAGAGAGGAGAGAGAGAGAGAGAGAGAGAGAGAGAGAGAGAGGGAAAGCCAGAGAGGAGAGAGAGTGGAGAAAGATACAGAGGAGAGAGATAGAAGGGAGAGAGGGAATGAGAGACAAAGAGAGAGGAGAAAGATAAAGAGAGAGAGTAAGAGAGAGAGAGAGAGAGAGAGAGAGAGAGAGGGGAGAAAGATAAAGTGAAAGAATGAGAGAGAGGAGAGAGATAGAACGAAAGAATGAGGGAAAGTGAGAGAGAGTGGAGAAAGATAGAGAAAGTAGAGGAGGGTCCCAAAAGCTGCTGTTAACCATCTGTTTCCTGGTGTACACTGTTTCCTGGTGTAAGGCACTGCATCTCAGTGCTAGAGGCATCACTACAGACCTAGGTTAGATCCCGGGCTGTGTCTCAACCGGCGGTGATCGTGAGTCCCATAGGACGGCGCACAATTGGCCCAGCATGGTCCGGGTTAGGGGAGGGTTTGGCCGGGGTAGGCCATCATTGTAAAAATGATGTAAGAATTCGTTCTTAACTGACTTGCCTATTTACATTTTTTAATTTTAAAATGTAAATAAATATTGAATGTAAATAGATAAAAAGATGACATTCCACGGATATGGAGAATCTGAAGATCATAGATTCTGAATTTCAAACACGCTACATCCTGGTTTCTTTAACATTAAATTGTAATAATTACATACAGTATATCTATTCTGTAGATACTGTCAAATCCATAATTAATGACACCCTTGTTAAATATGAGATAAAAAAGACTGTATAAAATAAATAAAACAAATATTGAGTGATATTTATATGATCCTAAAACTTCCTAAACATCGGCAAATTATATTACAAATTATATTACAAATTATGTTACTTTACACAAATACATTTCCTCAGACAAACTTAACAAGTAAAAATACAACATTTGTAAAAGATAGGGTTAAAAATGATTGCGAGGACAATGACACTGAGCCTTTTTCTAAAATGTTTTTAATGAGATTGGAGAACACATTGGGAGGTATTGCAGAACAGTCCTCCATACAGAATCTTTCCACATCCTTGATATCCTTCATCTTTGCTTCTGGACTTCCCTCTTCAATTCAAACCACAGGTTTTCAATGTGGTCTAAGTCTGGAGACGGAGATGGCCATTGCAAAATGTTGATTTTTGTGGTCAAATCAAATCAAATCAAATCAAATTTATTTATATAGCCCTTCGTACATCAGCTGATATCTCAAAGTGCTGTACAGAAACCCAGCCTAAAACCCCAAACAGCAAGCAATGCAGGTGTAGAAGCACGGTGGCTAGGAAAAACTCCCTAGAAAGGCCAAAACCTAGGAAGAAACCTAGAGAGGAACCAGGCTATGTGGGGTGGCCAGTCCTCTTCTGGCTGTGCCGGGTGGAGATTATAACAGAACATGGCCAAGATGTTCAATGAACCATTTCTTTGTGTATGTTGATAAGTGTGTGGGGTTATCGTCTTGCTGTAAGATCCACTTGCGGCCAAGTGTCATCCTCCTGGCAGAGGCAACTGGGTTTTGGGCTAAAATGTCCTGGTTCTGGGTCAAATTCATGATGCTGTTGACCAAAGGCTCCAGGACCCAGTGGAAGCTAAATAGCTCCATAACATCAAAGATCCCTCTGTCACTTCTCGCCTCTCCTCTCTGAAGAGGAGAGGCGAGAAGGATCGGAGGACCAAAATGTGGCGTGGTATGTGTTCATCATGAATTTTAATAAAGAAAACGCTGAACACTGAAACACTATAAAAAACAATAAACGAAATAACAACCGTGAAGCTAATGGAGCTGCGCTGAAACAAGCCATCAACATAGACAATCACCCACAAACCAACAGTGCAACCCAGGCTACCTAAGTATGATTCTCAATCAGAGACAACTAATGACACCTGCCTCTGATTGAGAACCATACCCACAAACAAACAGTGCAACCCAGGCTACCTAAGTATGATTCTCAATCAGAGACAACTAATGACACCTGCCTCTGATTGAGAACCATACTAGGCCGAAACATAGAAATACCCAAATCATAGAAAAACAAACATAGACTGCCCACCCCAACTCACGCCCTGACCATACTAAATAATGACAAAACAAGGGAAATAAAGGTCAGAACGTGACTCCCTCACCATATTTCACCGTAGGTATTAGTTACTTTTCTGCATATGTTTCTGTTTTTCAACACCAAACGCCACCACTGCTAGGCGTGGCCGAAGAGCTCCATTTTCATCTTACCTGACCGTAGCACCGGGTACAAACCAAGAGCCAATGCCAAAAAGAAAGGAGGACCAAGTGTAACGGATGTGAAACGGCTAGCTTAGTTAGCGCCGGTGCGCGCAAGGGCTTTTGTGGAGCGATGGGTAACGATGCTTCGGTGGGGGACTGTTGTTGATGTGTGCAGAGGGTCCCTGGTTCGCGCCCGGGTATGGGCGAGGGGACGGTCTAAAGTTATACTGTTACACAAGGCTTCATATAATTCATTAAAGTGCCAATGCTGTTTAGCAAACTCCAGGCGGTGCTATGAGGACATGAACATAGATCTATTTGCCCACCCACACCAGTGGTCCACACCACTATTTGTATAATTGATTTCATAGTATATCTTGCTCATCTTTATCAAGGGAGCCAATAATGATGGACATGATTGTATTTAGTGACGATAGACTACCGGTTTTAAGATGTAGCAGTCTGGAATTGATACCAGGACCCTTGTTATGTTCGTAGCAATATTGTACTATTACAACACCTTATAGCACCCCCCCCCTCCCTCAGCAGCTCTCACTTCCCCCTTTCTCACCCTCTCTTCCTGGTTCTGTTCACATGGCCTTATCTTTCTGTCAGCCATCTTTTATTTTATTAGCTGTTGTTTAAACCGTGCTGAGCTACTTACTGCGTTGGGAAGTCCGTACTGTGGACATTTCTCATTCTCCCCGTGGGAACAGTGTCTATATTGACTCAACTGACTATGTCCCAAATGGTACCCTGAACAGGGGCCCATGGTAGTGCACTATAGGGACCAGGGTGTAGTTTGGGACATACACACTGATAGTAGGCAGGCTGCAATACGGAAGTGTTTTACAAGACCATTAGACAGGGTCTGAGTTCCAATAGGTACCCTATTGACTTGATAGTACGTCACTACAGACCCCGGTTCGTTCCCAGGCCGTGTCACAGCCGGACGTGATCGGGAGTCCCATAGGCGGGGCACAATTGGTCCAGCGGCGTCCGGGTTTGGGGAGAGTTTGGCCGGGTGGAATAGGGTGGCATGTGGGACTCAGGGTCAGGCTAGAGAGGTACAGATACTGTAACATGGCTGACAGAGTCACAGTAGAGGTACTGTAACATGGCTGACAGAGTCACAGTAGAGGTACTGTAACCTGGCTGACAGAGTCACAGTAGAGGTACTGTAACATGGCTGACAGAGTCACAGTAGAGGTACTGTACCCTGGCTGACAGAGTCACAGTAGAGGTACTGTAACCTGGCTGACAGAGTCACAGTAAAGGTACTGTAACCTGGCTGACAGAGTCACAGTAGAGGTACTGTAACATGGCTGACAGAGTCACAGTAGAGGTACTGTACCCTGGCTGACAGAGTCACAGTAGAGGTACTGTACCCTGGCTGACAGAGTCACAGTAGAGGTACTGTAACCTGGCTGACAGAGTCACAGTAGAGGTAAAGAGGAATACAGTTCATTTCCTTTTCCCTCATGTTGTTACGTTACTGTCTTATTCTAAAATGGATT
>NW_024609824.1:207500-217500 GCF_018296145.1 Oncorhynchus tshawytscha
TAGTCTGTCTTCCTCTATCTCTCTATGTGTTAGTCTGTCTTCGTCTTTGTCTCTGTGTGTTAGTCTGTCTTCCTCTATGTCTCTGTGTGTTAGTCTGTCTTCCTCTATGTCTCTGTGTGTTAGTCTGTCTTCCTCTATCTCTCTATGTGTTAGTCTGTCTTCCTCTATGTCTCTGTGTGTTAGTCTGTCTTCCTCTATGTCTCTGTGTGTTAGTCTGTCTTCCTCTATGTCTCTGTGTGTTAGTCTGTCTTCCTCTATGTCTCTGTGTGTTAGTCTGTCTTCCTGTAGGTCTCTGTGTGTTAGTCTGTCTTCCTGTATGTCTCTGTGTGTTAGTCTGTCTTCCTCTATGTCTCTGTGTGTTAGTCTGTCTTCCTCTATGTCTCTGTGTGTTAGTCTGTCTTCCTCTATGTCTCTGTGTGTTAGTCTGTCTTCCTGTATGTCTCTGTGTGTTAGTCTGTCTTCCTCTATGTCTCTGTGTGTTAGTCTGTCTTCCTCTATGTCTCTGTGTGTTAGTCTGTCTTCCTGTAGGTCTCTATGTGTTAGTCTGTCTTCCTCTATGTCTCTGTGTGTTAGTCTGTCTTCCTGTATGTCTCTATGTGTTAGTCTGTCTTCCTCTTTGTCTCTGTGTGTTAGTCTGTCTTCCTCTATGTCTCTGTGTGTTAGTCTGTCTTCCTCTATGTCTCTGTGTGTTAGTCTGTCTTCCTCTATGTCTCTGTGTGTTAGTCTGTCTTCCTCTTTGTCTCTGTGTGTTAGTCTGTCTTCCTCTTTGTCTCTGTGTGTTAGTCTGTCTTCCTCTTTGTCTCTGTGTGTTAGTCTGTCTTCCTCTATGTCTCTGTGTGTTAGTCTGTCTTCCTCTATGTCTCTGTGTGTTAGTCTGTCTTCCTCTTTGTCTCTGTGTGTTAGTGTGTCTTCCTCTTTGTCTCTGTGTGTTTGTGATGTCACTCTCTGGCGTGATGCATCTTGTTACCCAGTAGGCCCAACCATTAATACAATTAAATTCCACTACAAACTTTCCCTTTGAAACAAATTAATTAAGATGCTATTATTTAGCCATTGCAGAGGTTAATGGCCGTCATTAGTAACAAAGGCTACATCCACTATCATTATCCAAACCTAGTTATTTGGACCGTTCTGGTTATTTACTGGGCCTGAGATTGATGAGGTCTGATACCCACTGAGACGCTAATGAGCTTTGGAAACATAACACACTCCATCACTGTTCAGGACTGTTACACGCATGCATAGTAATACACACACACACACAAATACACATACACACACTAATACGCACACACACACTAATACGCACACACACTAATACACACACACACTAATACACACACACACTAATACACACAGTAATACACACACACACACTAATACACACACACACACACACACAAATACACACGCACACAAATACACACACAAATACACACACTAATACACACAGTAATACACACACACACACACTAATACACACACATGCACACACACAAATATACACGCACACATATAGACACACACACTAATACACACACACACTAATACACAAGCACACTAATACACACACATCATTAATACACACACTAATACACATATACGCATATTCACAAACACTCATGTGCACATGCGCACACACACACACACACACACACACACACACACACACACACACACACACACACACACACACACACACACACACACACAGTCCATCACCGCTCATGACTGTTACAGGCAGCAACCGTCCAGGGAACAACATACAGGTACCCACAGTCCTTTGCTCCTGTTGTCTGTGTAGCGGACAGGGAAGATAGTGTGACTCTTGAAAGGAAGCAGGGACGTCAACAGTGAAGGGTTCATTGTTTCCTGCAGGACACTGTGTGGACGTGAAGAACGCCTGGCAGAGACGTCAACAGTGAAGGGTTCATTGTTTCCTGCAGGACACTGTGTGGACGTGATGAACGCCTGGCAGAGACGTCAACAGTGAAGGGTTCATTGTTTCCTGCAGGACACTGTGTGGACGTGATGAACGCCTGGCAGAGACGTCAACAGTGAAGGGTTCATTGTTTCCTGCAGGACACCGTGTGGACGTGATGAACGCCTGGCAGGGAGCATTAATGCTGATGTTGACATATCAAATACATGTTCGTCTGACCATATATGTTGTCAACAACTATACTGGACCTACATTATTTTAGATTGAACATTCAACCTCAGATATCTATATAATAACGTGTGTCTATCAGATATGTCACTCAGGAGTGAGGATAGGTTCATTATCATCAATCAAACGCAATATACACGTTCTGTTTTAATAAATTACAGGGCTTTTCATGTTATCAACACAAACGTTTTCCATTTTCAAGTCGACCACGACAACAAAAGACAGTATTCCCATTTCGCTCTGACCAATCAATAACCACGGCAACAATAATGACTTCGGTACGGCCGTAAAGCTGATCCTGTCAGTGACATTTCCCTCCCTTTCACACTGCACACAGTTCAATTCACAGGGGGCTTTATGATGTCACAGAGGGGACAAACGGGGGTCACCAGGAAGTCAGACCCGGCTCCATCGCGTCGGCTGATTGGTTGAGGCCGACCGTCGCCGACGGCGATGACCGACGATTGGTGGAGGCGACCTGTCGCCGACGGCGATGAACAATGGGAGGCCTGTGTTGCATCACAGTGGGATGAGTAATGTGGCCGGCACCAAAGGGCATTCAAATGACATTGTGGGAATAACGGAACTTATTGTCAAGAGTTTATACGGAAGGGAAATGTACGACCGGTTCCATCAATGTTTATTAGCTGTTTTCTATTTATAACTTTGTGAAAATCTGGTGTCTGTTCTGTGTGAGAGTTTCTGCATGTCTGCACCCCAC
Source organism: Oncorhynchus tshawytscha (assembly GCF_018296145.1). Lineage (NCBI taxonomy): Eukaryota > Metazoa > Chordata > Actinopteri > Salmoniformes > Salmonidae > Oncorhynchus > Oncorhynchus tshawytscha. The sequence continues at coordinate 210,392 of NW_024609824.1, forward strand.
CCCACACACACACACTCCCCACAGACACACACAGACCCCCCCCACACACACACACACACACACACTCCCCACTGACACACACACTGCCCACTGACACACACACTCCCCACTGACACACACGCACACACAGACCCCCCCACACACACACATTCCCTACTGACACACACACACTCCCCCCGACACACAGACACAGAGACACACACAGACACACATATAGACACAGACACAAACAGAGACACACAGACACACAGACACACAGACACACACAGACACACATATAGACACACAGAGACACAGACACACAGACATATAGACACACAGACACACACAGACACACATATAGACACACAGACACACAGACACACACAGACACACACAGAGACACAGACATATAGACACACAGACACACACAGACACACATATAGACACACAGACACACACAGAGACACACAGAGACACAGAGACACAGACACAGACACACACATACACACAGAGAGACACACAGACACACAGACACAGACACACACAGAGACACACAGAGACACACAGAAACACATACACAGACACACACACAGAGACTCACAGCCACACACAGACACACACAGACACACACACATAGACACAGACACACACAGAGACTCACAGCCACACACAGACACACACACACACACACATAGACACACACAGAGACACACACACCCCACACACTGTAGAGAAAAAGCATGTGACTTAAGACAGGTGTGTGTGACAGGCTTATATCTGTGAGCGTGTAAATCACCAGGAGAACTTTACATCAGCAGGAAGGAGACACCCCGACAACAGCCTGAAACGCTCTCTAGGGGTGAGATGTAGTTTAAGGAGAAAGAGGGGAAAACCCACATTCACACATGGCTCAGAGGACATGGGGATGGGTTATATTACTATCCAACACAATACGACTGGTGTCTGGGTCACAAGAGGAGTGTAAAGAAACGCTCGGCGCACGATCTTTAAAACATGTTGTAGTGCCACAGTTATCTGGGAAACAGTTTTGCCCGAAAAACCCACCAGTTTACACACAAAACATGTAACGGCCTCACAGTGAAAACAGAGATTACAACGTTAAAGAAACCAAGGCCCGGGATTCAATGTGATCAATGAAACCAAGGCCCGGGATTCAATGTGATCAATGAAACCAAGGCCCGGGATTCAATGTGATCAATGAAACCAAGGCCCGGGATTCAATGTGATCAATGAAACCAAGGCCCGGGATTCAATGTGATCAATGAAACCAAGGCCCGGGATTCATTTTTTTAAAGGCAATGTCCAATTGAGGCGGTATATGCAGTGTTTACCGTGAATGCTGTCTCCACACCACGCAGGAACATTGCCTTTAAAAGCTGCATTGCCTGTTACCCATGATCAGATTGAATCCCGGACCAAATATGGTTCACTGTTTGGGAACCTGGTAGCCTGGTCCCAGATCTGTTTGTGCTATCATTCCTATTCTTTGTCTGGCATTACAAGGAGTGACGTGATGGAACAAACAGACTTCTACCCAGGCTAGAAACCTGGCAGAAACGATAGCTGTACTTGTACAACGACACATTCATAACAAGCAGGCATCTTTAGTGCACAGTGTGTTGGATAGAGCAGATGCCTGCTGCTATCTGCTGGCTGGTCTTGGAGGTAGCATAGCCTGCACAGAGAATAAGGAATATACAAAAGTGTACTTCTATGTGTACACCCAATATGGTCTCTGTTTCACCCATCATGTAACATTGATGTCCATTCTAGTCATTCTAACTCTATGTCATACCCACTCAGAGGCCACCTGCCCAGCACAGGTTGACTCCTGAACTACATCTATGGGTACAATCAAAATGGCTGCCGGTCCCACCCATCATGGAACATTGATGTCCGTTCTAGTCATTCTAACTCTATGTCATACCCACTCAGAGGCCACCTGCCCAGCACAGGTTGACTCCTGAACTACATCTATGGGTACAATCAAAATGGCTGCTGGTCCCACCCATCATGGAACATTGACTTGATTCCAGTATACTAAAAACAATATATAAAATACTATAGGCCGTCATTGTAAATAAGAGTTTGTTCTTATTAACTGACTTGCCTTGATAAATAAAGGTTAAATAACAACAAATAAAATTCAAGTAAAAATTGCACCTCATACCTGCCAGGTATTACAGGCATCGACTTGAACAGGAATGTCCGTTCTAGTAAATAGAAATTGTAGTGACTGTTCTAGTAATCACCCCCTCACAGGCCACCTGCCCAGACACAAGTACCGTCCTCCGGCTGCCAAGGCTTTAATGGGGGTTCAAAATGTCAACCGGGGGGATGACTGTACGTTTCCAGAAGGTACACCAGCCTCCAAAACTTACCTCAGATCTTTACGACCTAGCTAGTCAGTCAGCTAATTTATGCTGAAAAGAGGAGACGTTAAAATAGCTTCTCCGACCTGTCAGGGAAGCAAAATATAATGAATGAATTACAGTTGGCGGAATGAAATGTGTTCCTACGTCAGTTGCCTCCTGCTCCCCTCGGTCACTTTGTCATACCGAGGCACTCTTACAAATTGAGGTAGCCGTTCTGTCCAGAGCTGTCCTCTGCTGGCCGGCTGCCCTTAACCGTTAATCACCGTGGCAGCTTTTAAGTGTGGGCCAAGCGCGGTCATCTGCTGCTGCAGAGGTGTAACTTTATGACAAAATGACTTCACGGGCATTCGGGGTATGTGTTTGGGTAGGACTGAAAATAAACAGAGAGGAGGAAGGGACAGGGGTCTACGGGGGATGAGGAAAAGAGGGTGAAACGCAAGGCGAGCTGCTCTCTCCGGAAAGAGATTTATGGGAGTGGTTCATGACATGGCAGCAGTTCAGCTATTCTCTCTCTCTCTCTCTCTGCCTCTCTCTCTCTCTCTCTCTGCCTCTCTCTCTCTCTCTCTCTCTCTCTCTCTCTCTCTGCCTCTCTCTCTCTCTCTCTCTCTCTCTCTCTCTCTCTCTGCTCTCTCTCTCTCTCTCTCTGCCTCTCTCTCTCTCTCTCTCTCTCTCTCTCTCTCTCTCTCTCTCTCTCTCTCTCTCTCTCTCTCTCTCTGCTCTCTATCTCTCTCTCTCTCTCTCTCTCTCTCTCTCATAGGGTCTTAAAGGGATAGTCCAGTAATAACATATGAACCTCCTCATATGACTACCTAGATGATACTCTATGGAGTCAGCAATACTCGTTGATAATTGTTGTTGATAGGTACAGCTTAGTACAGCTTAGTACAGCTTCCTTGTTGGGTGGGGACAGCTTAGTGATATCCTTGTTGGGAACAGCTTAGTGATATCCTTGTTGGGTGGGGACAGCTTAGTGATATCCTTGTTGGGAACAGCTTAGTGATATCCTTGTTGGGTGGGGACAGCTTAGTACAGCTTCCTTGTTGGGAACAGCTTAGTGATATCCTTGTTGGGTACAGCTTAGTGATATCCTTGTTGGGTGGGGACAGCTTAGTGATATCCTTGTTGGGTGGGTACAGCTTAGTGATATCCTTGTTGGGTACAGCTTAGTGATATCCTTGTTGGGTGTGGACAGCTTAGTGATATCCTTGTTGGGTGGGGACAGCTTAGTGATATCCTTGTTATCCTTGTTGGGTGGGGACAGCTTAGTGATATCCTTGTTGTGATATCCTTGTGGGGACAGCTTAGTGATATCCTTGTTAGGTGGGGACAGCTTAGTGATATCCTTGTTGGGTGGGGACAGCTTAGTGATATCCTTGTTAGGTGGGGACAGCTTAGTGATATCCTTGTTGGGTGGGGACAGCTTAGTGATATCCTTGTTGGGTACAGCTTAGTGATATCCTTGTTGGGTACAGCTTAGTGATATCCTTGTTGGGTACAGCTTAGTGATATCCTTGTTGGGAACAGCTTAGTGATATCCTTGTTGTGTGGGTACAGCTTAGTGATATCCTTGTTGGGTGGGGACAGCTTAGTGATATCCTTGTTGGGTGGGGACAGCTTAGTGATATCCTTGTTGGGTGGGGACAGCTTAGTGATATCCTTGTTGGGTGGGGACAGCTTAGTGATATCCTTGTTAGGTGGGGACAGCTTAGTGATATCCTTGTTGGGTGGGGACAGCTTAGTGATATCCTTGTTGGGGACAGCTTAGTTATATCCTTGTTAGGTGGGGACAGCTTAGTGATATCCTTGTTGGGTACAGCTTAGTGATATCCTTGTTGGGTACAGCTTAGTGATATCCTTGTTGGGTACAGCTTAGTGATATCCTTGTTGGGTGGGTACAGCTTAGTGATATCCTTGTTGGGTACAGTTTAGTGATATCCTTGTTAGGTGGGTACAGCTACAGCTTAGTGATATCCTTGTTGGGAACAGCTTAGTGATATCCCTTGTTGGGTGGGGACAGCTTAGTGATATCCTTGTTGGGAACAGCTTAGTGATATCCTTGTTGGGTGGGGACAGCTTAGTGATATCCTTGCTGGGTGGGGACAGCTTAGTGATATCCTTGTTGGGTGGGGACAGCTTAGTGATATCCTTGCTGGGTGGGGACAGCTTAGTGATATCCTTGTTGGGTGGGGACAGCTTAGTGATATCCTTGTTGGGTGGGGACAGCTTAGTGATATCCTTGTTGGGTGGGGACAGCTTAGTGATATCCTTGTTGGGTGTGGACAGCTTAGTGATATCCTTGTTGGGTGGGGACAGCTTAGTGATATCCTTGTTGGGTGGGGACAGCTTAGTGATATCCTTGTTGGGTGGGGACAGCTTAGTGATATCCTTGTTGGGTGGGGACAGCTTAGTGATATCCTTGTTGGGTGGGGACAGCTTAGTGATATCCTTGTTGGGTGGGTACAGCTCAGTGATATCCTTGTTGGGTGGGTACAGCTTAGTGATATCCTTGTTGTGTTAAATATTATGAACATTGTAAGACCCCGGTTAGCATACTCCAAATAGTATCCCTAAATCCCCAACGCTCTCTCTACACCTCTCTGTCTCCCTGTCTGTCTCTCTACACCTCTCTGTCTCTCTCTCTGTCTCTCTACACCTCTCTGTCTCTCTCTCTCTCTGCACCTCTCTCTCTCTCTCTCTCTCTCTGTCTCTCTACACCTCTCTGTCTCCCTCTCTGTCTCTCTACACCTCTCTGTCTCTCTCTCTCTCTGCACCTCTCTGTCTCTCTCTCTCTCTCTCTGTCTCTCTGCACCTTTCTGTCTCTCTCTCTGTCTCTCTACACCTCTCTGTCTCTCTCTCTCTGTCTCTCTGCACCTCTCTGTCTCTCTCTCTCTCTGTCTCTCTACACCTCTCTGTCTCTCTCTCTGTCTCTCTACACCTCTCTGTCTCTGCACCTCTCTGTCTCTCTCTCTCTCTGTCTCTCCGCACCTCTCTGTCTCTCTCTCTCTGTCTCTCTACACTTCTCTGTCTCTCTCTCTCTCTCTGTCTCTCTGCACCTCTCTGTCTCTCTCTCTCTCTCTCTGTCTCTCTACACCTCTCTCTCGCTCTCTCTCTGTCTCTCTACACCTCTCTGTCTCTCTCTCTGTCTCAATTCAATTCAATTCAATTCAAGGGCTTTATTGGCATGGGAAACATGTGTTAACATTGCCAAAGCAAATGAGTTAGATAATATATAAAGTGAATATATAAATTGAAATAAACAATAAAAATTAACAGTAAATATCATACAGAAGTTTCAAAACAATAAAGACATTACAAATGTCATATATATATATATATATATATATATATATATATATATATATATATATATATATATATACAGTGTTTTAACAATGTACAAATGGTAAAGGACACAAGATAAAATAATAAGCATAGATATGGGTTGTATTTACAATGGTGTGTGTTCTTCACTGGTTGCCCTTTTCTCGTGGCAACAGGTCACAAATCTTGCTGCTGTGATGGCACACTGTGGAATTTCACCCAGTAGATATGGGAGTTTTTCAAAATTGGATTTGTTTTCGAATTCTTTGTGGATCTGTGTAATCTGAGGGAAATATGTCTCTCTAATATGGTCATACATTGGGCAGGAGGTTAGGAAGTGCAGCTCAGTTTCCACCTAATTTTGTGGGCAGTGAGCACATAGCCTGTCTTCTCTTGAGAGCCATGTCTGCCTACGGCGGCCTTTCTTAATAGCAAGGCTATGCTCACTGAGTCTGTACATAGTCAAAGCTTTCCTTAATTTTGGGTCAGTCACAGTGGTCAGGTATTCTGCCGCTGTGTACTCTCTGTGTAGGGCCAAATAGCATTCTAGTTTGCTCAGTTTTTTTGTTAATTCTTTCCAATGTGTCAAGTAATTATATTTTTGTTTTCTCATGATTTGGTTGGGTCTAATTGTGCTGCTGTCCTGGGGCTCTGTAGGGTGTGTTTGTGAACAGAGCCCCAGGACCAGCTTGCTTAGGGGACTCTTCTCCAGGTTCATCTCTCTGTAGGTGATGGCTTTGTTGTGGAAGGTTTGGGAATCGCTTCCTTTTAGGTGGTTATAGAATTTAACGGCTCTTTTCTGGATTTTGATAATTAGTGGGTATCGGCCTAATTCTGCTCTGCATGCATTATTTGTTGTTCTACGTTGTACACGGAGGATATTTTTGCAGAATTCTGCGTGCAGAGTCTCAATTTGGTGTTTGTCCCATTTTGTGAAGTCTTGGTTGGTGAGCGGACCCCAGACCTCACAACCATAAAGGGCAATGGGCTCTATGACTGATTCAAGTATTTTTAGCCAAATCCTAATTGATATGTTGAAATTTATGTTCCTTTTGATGGCATAGAATGCCCTTCTTGCCTTGTCTCTCAGATCGTTCACAGCTTTGTGGAAGTTACCTGTGGCGCTGATGTTTAGGCCAAGGTATGTATAGTTTTTTGTGTGCTCTAGGTCAACAGTGTCTAGATGGAATTTGTATTTGTGGTCCTGGTGACTGGACCTTTTTTGGAACACCATTATTTTGGTCTTACTGAGATTTACTGTCAGGGCCCAGGTCTGACAGAATCTGTGCATAAGATCTAGGTGCTGCTGTAGGCCCTCCTTGGTTGGTGACAGAAGCACCAGATCATCAGCAAACAGCAGACATTTGACTTCGGATTCTAGCAGGGGGAGGCCGGGTGCTGCAGACTTTT
>NW_024609824.1:222500-225000 GCF_018296145.1 Oncorhynchus tshawytscha
AATCGTTTTGTATCCAAATCCGGCTTTAAACTTCTTCACAACAGTATCTCGGACCTGACTGGTGTGTTCCTTGTTCTTCATGATGCTCTCTGCGCTTTTAACAGACCTCTGAGACTATCACAGTGCAGGTGCATTTATACGGAGACTTGATTACACACAGGTGGATTGTATTTATCATCATTAGTCATTTAGGTCAACATTGGATCATTCAGAGATCCTCACTGAACTTCTGGAGAGAGTTTGCTGCACTGAAAGTAAAGGGGCTGAATAATTTTGCACGCCCAATTTTTCTAGTTTTTGATTTGTTAAAAAAGTTTGAAATATCCAATAAATGTCGTTCCACTTCATGATTGTGTCCCACTTGTTGTTGATTCTTCACAAAAAAATACAGTTTTATATCTTTATGTTTGAAGCCTGAAATGTGGCAAAAGGTCGCAAAGTTCAAGGGGGCCGAATACTTTCGCAAGGCACTGTATTCACACCTTGTCAGTGTTCACTTCCGGTGGCTCACCACAACGTTCTGCCCCTAGCTAGTGTCGACCACCTGATTGGGAGAGAGACAGATTCCCTCCTAAAGGGTTCTGCGGTTGTCCCCATAGGAGAATACATTTTGGTTCCAGGTAGAATCTTTTTCAGTTCCAGGTATAACTATTTGGGGTTCTATGTAGAACCCTCTCTGGAAAGGGTTCTACATGGAACTCAAAAGGGTTCTACCTGGAACCAAAAAGGTTAGTCAAAGGGTTCTCCTGTGGGGACAGCTGGAGAACCCTTTTAGGTTCTAGATAGCACATTTTTTTCTAAGAGTGTAGCACACCTGTGTGTTACTCATACTCTGGCCTGGGGTGGGGCTGGCCTGATTTAGGGCTGGACTCAATTCTACTGAACTAAGCTTGCGCTGTGCTGAGCTGGGGTGAGCTACAAAATGCCTGGGCTAAAGAGCTGGGACTGGTAAACTGCTCTGGGTTGATCTGAGGCTAGGAGTTGAGATGGTAGACTGGTCTGGGTTGATCTGAGGCTAGGATTTGAGATGGTAGACTGGTCTGGGTTGGTCTGAGGCTAGGAGTTAAGATGGTAGACTGGTCTGGGTTGATCTGAGGCTATTAGTTGATTTGGGACTGGTAAACTGGTCTGGGTTGATCTGAGGCTCGGAGTTGAGATGGTAGACTGGTCTGGGTTGATCTGAGGCTAGGAGTTGATATGGTAGACTGGTCTGGGTTGATCTGAGGCTCGGAGTTGAGATGGTAGACTGGTCTGGGTTGATCTGAGGCCAGGTACAGTTGGACAGGATTGGTGGTGAACAGGCTGATGACTGGAAGGATTACAGAGGGAGTTGTGTGTCCACTGGAATCCTGTGCTGACAGAGTGAGCTTACCAAGCCTCCCGCCATGCCACGCCTCACACACCGGGACCCATTGATGGCCAACACTGAACAAGGAGAGAGATGAGAGGGAGAAGAATGGGATGACTGTGGTTCAGTTGAGCAGAGAGAGAGGGAGAGGGAGAGAAGGGGAAGGTGATAAGGAAAGAGAGGGGGCGAGAGAGAGAGAGGGAATGAGGGATGAAGCAAGGGAAAGAGAGGGATGATTGTCTGTCTGTCTGTCCCTAAGCCTGTGACTGTCAATGACTGTCTTATTGAATTCAAGATAGAGCCGCAGCCATTGTTCCCCATCACCACAATGAGCGTGTTTACTCATAACTCTGAACCCATCTCTCACAGAGCTTGTGTTGTGTGCTATTCTTAACCTGTCAGGGCCAGTAAACACACTCATTTAGGTATTACTCAACCTTCTCAAATTAAAGAGAGGAGCTCTGATGACAACCCTAACACCACCTATCTAAAGGCTCACCATCCGTCTCCTGGGGGGGGTGAAAGACGAACCAGAAGAACACACACATTGAGTTCAGAGCACCGCAATTATACAAAGACCACATCACCCAACCTTTCAAAGCTAAACCAACACAGCGGGGCTGTTGTCAACCGCTGAGGTCAGGTGGATCAGACATTATCACATCCCCTGTGAGTGGAAAGAATAATTCCGTTTCCATGACTTTCAGTTTGTCTGTTCTACCTTGAAAGACACCTAATGCAAATATGACAGTGTAAATATTTCCTGTTCTTTATAATACTGTATAATACTGTATGATACGCACTGGGTACTGCTTTACATATCGGCTTAGCATTTAAAGTCGTACATTATTTAATACCGTGTAAGTGAGACCTGTATGTCTCTGTCAATGTAAAACACAATGGCAGGTTCAACTGTTATCCTCCACAGTTACACGACGTGTCTGAGGTTTCTAATGTCAACTAATGGAAAAGGGTTTTTAGTAGAAAAACTGTTAGGGGATTGTATTAATGGTTCAGAGAGAAACATTCAGGCATAAATCAGGGACCCTAACTACCCCCGACACACACACACACACACACACACACACACACACACACACACACACACACACACACACGCACGCACGCACACACACACACACACACACACAC
>NW_024609824.1:230000-237500 GCF_018296145.1 Oncorhynchus tshawytscha
TTCACACCAGCCTATATCTGACTTGTCTCTTTAACACCCAGCTCCTGACCGTGTTCATTCAGCCTGCTGACACAGCAACCACCTAGTAACACTGACCGACCCAGCAACCACCTAGTAACACTGACCGACCCAGCAACCACCTAGTAACACTGACCGACCCAGCAACCACCTAGTAACACTGACCGACCCAGCAACCACCTAGTAACACTGACCGACCCAGCAACCACCTAGTAACACTGACCGACCCAGCAACCACCTAGTAACACTGACCGACCCAGCAACCCCTAGCAACCACCTAGTAACACTGACCGACCCAGCAACCACCTAGTAACACTGACCAACCCAGCAACAACCTAGTAACACTGACCGACCCAGCAACCACCTAGTAACACTGACCGACCCAGCAACAACCTAGTAACACTGACCGACCCAGCAACCACCTAGTAACACTGACCGACCCAGCAACAACCTAGTAACACTGACCGACCCAGCAACCACCTAGTAACACTGACCGACCCAGCAACTATCAAATCAAATCAAAAATTTCAAATCAAATCAAAGTAACACTGACCGACCCAGCAACCACCTAGTAACACTGACCGACCCCGCAATCCACCTAGTAACACTGACCGACCCAGCAACCATCTAGTAACACTGACCGACCCAGCAACCACCTAGTAACACTGACCTACCCAGCAACCACCTAGTAACACTGACCTACCCAGCAACCACCTAGTAACACTGACCGACCCAGCAACCACCTAGTAACACTGACCGACCCAGCAACAACCTAGTAACACTGACCGACCCAGCAACAACCTAGTAATGCTGAACGAGGAAGCAACAACCTAGTAATGCTGAACGAGGAAGCAACAACCTAGTAATGCTGAACGAGGAAGGGAACGGTCTATCCAGACTCATATGTGTTTGACAACAGCTGATAATCAGCTGATAATGAGATAAGGGGATGAGATAAGGGGATGAGATAAGGGGATGAGATAAGGGGATGAGATAAGGGGATGAGATAAGGGGACGAGATAAGGGGATGAGATAAGGGGATGAGATAAAGGGGATAAGGGGAGATAAGGGGATGAGATAAGGGGACGAGATAAGGGGATGAGATAAGGGGATGAGATAAGGGGACGAGATAAGGGGATGAGATAAGGGGATGAGATAAGGGGATGAGATAAGGGGATGAGATAAAGGGATGAGATAAGGGGATGAGATAAGGGGATGAGATAAGGGGATGAGATAAGGGGACGCGCTGTAACAAAACAAACAAGTGGCGTATTTGATGCTGCATTCTTAGAATGAGTGATTCTAGTGTGGTGATATTAGGTTAGTTACTGTGTTAGTCTTTACTAAACATTACGTTCTAAATAATACGAGGTACTATTAGTTCACAGTATGTTGCTTTAGTAAGTAGTAAAAAATACACGTCATATTATAAGTACACAGTATGTCGTTTTAGTAAGTAGTAGAAAATACATATGTCGTATTATTAGTACACAGTATGTTGTTTTAGTAAGTAGTAGAAAATACATATGTCGTATTATTAGTACACAGTATGTTGTTTTAGTAAGTAGTAGACAGTAGTAGCCCATTACCTCTATGACAACCAACTGGGCACAGACGTCAATTCAACGTCTATTCCACGTTGTTTCAAGATAATGTCATTGAAATGACGTGGAAACAACGTTGATTTAACCAGTGTGTTCCCAGTGGGAAGCACTTCAACAACAAGTTGCGGTCAGGTAGAAAACACTCTCCAACTTTATTCCCTGACATCAGAGCTGGACCTTAGGGAGGCTAGGTTTATGTGCTGTGATTGTATTTATAGTTCTTATCTATCCCTCTTCCAGTATCTCAGCACCCTTACTTCGCCAAATGTCTCCTCCGTGGTTTTATGGGCTCAATCCGGGCCGTCTGCATCACCCCTTTTAGTTACAAGGGCCATTAACAGCTAATGCTGTCCAGTGCTAAACTGTGCTGGGGCAATGAAACCCAGGACCCGCAGCACTTATCCCCTGCTGCAGTTACGGGACCTAAAATGGCCACCAGAGGAACTTAAGACAGTGTGAAATAGCAGCGTCTGGACACTAATAGCAGTGCATTTAATCACTTCCATCTTGTGCCTTCGTAGGTGAGGGGGACTTGGTAGCAGACAGGCTATGTCAGACGTGATCCTCGACCACGCCAGAGGGTTTAGATCAGAGCCCTATACTCAGTCTATACCCAGTGCACATCAGGGTTTCTGTAGGATGTGTTTTAGTTTCTAATACTTTAGCTGTGCTTCATTGAGCTTGTCTGGCACAATGGAACCAGTCGGAGAGTCCTGGAAGTGAAAACACTGCCCTATTCAAGCAGACTCAATGAAACGCTCAAAGTATTGGAAAGAGAAAGTCATATTTGAACCCAGGTCTGACTCAGTTCTGAGTGCGGTACGGAAGAGCCGAACAGGTGACAGACACCGTGGGGAGAGTCTGGAGAGGGGACCTTCTGTCTGTCTGTCTGTCTGTCTACTTTGCAGGGTCAGTTCAGAGCCCAGGCACATAGGGGAAATGTTACGGAGGAGAGTGAGAAAAGTGGGAGAAATTAGAGGTTAGTCAGTAGAACATATGGGTTGAGAGAAATGAGAGGTTCGTCAGTAGAACATATGGGTTGGGAGAAATGAGAGGTTAGTCAGTAGAACATATGGGGTGGGACATATGAGAGGTTAGTCAGTAGAACATATGGGTTGGGAGAAATGAGAGGTTAGCCAGTAGAACATATGGGTTGGGAGAAATGAGAGGTTAGTCAATAGAACATATGGGTTGGGAGAAATGAGAGGTTAGCCAGTAGAACATATGGGTTGGGAGAAATGAGAGGTTAGTCAGTAGAACATATGGGTTGGGAGAAATGAGAGGTTAGCCAGTAGAACATATGGGTTGGGAGAAATGAGAGGTTAGCCAGTAGAACATATGGGTTGGGAGAAATGAGAGGTTAGTCAATAGAACATATGGGTTGGGAGAAATGAGAGGTTAGCCAGTAGAACATATGGGTTGGGAGAAATGAGAGGTTAGTCAGTAGAACATATGGGTTGGGAGAAATGAGAGGTTAGTCAGTAGAACATATGGGTTGGGAGAAATGAGAGGTTAGCCAGTAGAACATATGGGTTGGGAGAAATGAGAGGTTAGTCAGTAGAACATATGGGTTGGGAGAAATGAGAGGTTAGCCAGTAGAACATATGGGTTGGGAGAAATGAGAGGTTAGCCAGTAGAACATATGGGTTGGGAGAAATGAGAGGTTAGCCAGTAGAACATATGGGTTGGGGGAGAAATGAGAGGTTAGTCAGTAGAACATATGGGTTGGGAGAAATGAGAGGTTAGCCAGTAGAACATATGGGTTGGGAGAAATGAGAGGTTAGTCAGTAGAACATATGGGTTGGGAGAAATGAGAGGTTAGTCAGTAGAACATATGGGTTGGGAGAAATGAGAGGTTAGCCAGTAGAACATATGGGTTGGGAGAAATGAGAGGTTAGTCAGTAGAACATATGGGTTGGGAGAAAGTCAGTCAGTACAGGCTGGTTGGAAGGATCCAGGTTAAAGGTGATCTCATAGTTCACGTCAACATTACGGCCAAATCCTACCCCCAGGATATAATGTCCATTTGTCTTTGAGTTATGATCTTCAATTAGTATCTGAAGTTTGAAGACTCAACTCTTCCAGTACTGAAGAAAAGGCGTTTGACGCTCCGTTTTCCTTTAGTTTAGTGTTTATTTCTGTGTCGGCTGTAGAGTATAATGTTACAGCTGGGTCTTAACTGGTGATACCTGTGTGTTACACAGACTTATGGACTGAGTTCCATTATACATCAATGTGTTTGTTTATGTGAAAGTGACCAAGCTCAGTCCTACTATTTGAAGGCCAGTCCAAAAGTCAAGTGTAACTCAAACTCTGGTTTAGTATGACCCTAACATTTAACAGGACTTTTTAAATGGGAGCGTTTTAGGACATGAGGTTCAGTTTACCACCATTACGACCTGAATTAAATACTGTATCTAAAAATTGAATTTTACACAGCCTTCGTACATGTTTTTGTGTCACCTGTCAAATATAAAACCAGTATAAACAAGCCAAATATAAACCAACAATATTTACATGGAAAAAATACCCTGGTGCCTATATCAGCCTGACGCTGGATCACAAAATGAAACCTGTACCACCTCTCATTTCCAAGTGCACGTACCGTACACTGTAACAAGGTTAGCGATGGTTGGTTATAGTGCAATCTAAAATTAGCTGAGAAGATTATTAGATCAAACTACAGGATATACAATCAGAGTTTAGAGCTGCTAAGTTATTATCCCTTTATCTAATGAGAAGTCATCAGCGTTAGCTAAAGCGTGTCCAAGAAAATATGCTAGCATGGCCTTCCTCAAATTTAATATTTTCTTTCTTTATTCATTTACTGTTAGTAAATATAATACATCATTTCATTTGTCTTGTTTATTTCTGCATGATGTGTGTGCGTCTGTGTGTGCAAGTGTGTGCGCCTGTGTGTGTGTGTGTGTGTGTGTGTGTGTGCCTGTGTGTGTGTGTGTGTTTGTTTCTGTGTGTCTGTGTTAAACATGTGTGTGTGTGTGTGTGTGTGTGTGTGTGTGTGTGTGTGTGTGTGTGTGTGTGTGTGTGTGTGTGTGTGTGCCTGTGTGTGTGTGTGTTTGTTTCTGTGTGTCTGTGTTAAACATGTGTGTGTGTGTGTGTGTGTGTGTGTGTGTGTGTCGGGGGGTGTGTGTGTGTGTGTGTGTGTGTGTGTGTGTGTGTGTGTGTGTGTGTGTGTGTGTGTGTGTGTGTGTGTGTGTGTGCCACCAGCTAGCACATGTGGTTATTTGGAAGTTGTGGGAATGTACGTTTTTGGTTTTCCATTGGTTCTGGAAGCTAAGCCATAAGTTTACTGACAGGTTTTTTATATAGTTAAACCCAGCCTAGAAGTGTTATTGAAACCTTGAAACCTCCCCGGAACCATAGTAAAACGTTCTCAGAACCTCCCTGGAACCATAGTAAAACGTTCTCAGAACCTCCCTGGAACCATAGTAAAACGTTCTCAGAACCTCCCTGGAACCATAGTAAAACGTTCTCAGAACCTCCCTGGAACCATAGTAAAACGTTCTCAGAACCTCCCTGGAACCATAGTAAAACGTTCTCAGAACCTCCCTGGAACCGGGCCTCCCGAGTGGCGCAGTGGGATAAGACTTTAATAAAACTGTTAGCTTAGTTGAACTGTTTTGAAAGCCAAGCACTGACAGGACACATGGAAATTCATTTGCTGAGGCATTAATCATGCAAACACATTTATTGTTTTATTGTGGCACAGTGTCAGTGAGATCTGAGCCTCTGACCTTCTGTTCTCTGTCCATGGAATTAGGCAACTGCGCCACCAAGATGGAGCTAGGATGCCATGTTGTTTTACTCATACGAAAATGTTACTCATGCAAAGCTGTTAAATAAAGGTTAAATAAAAAATAAAAATAAACATTCTGAGAACAGAAGTGAAAATTTCACCTGTTCTGGGAAGGTACATTTTTAGGTTGCAGGGAGGTTCTGTGAACGTTTTACTATGGTTCCCTGAAAGAAAACTGCAGAAAATGTTACACTAAAGTACTGAAATTCCCACAGATGAACGTTGTTTCTTAATGTTCTCTGAACGTTTTGAGAACGTGACTTTAAATAGAACCATGAGGAAAACTGCAGAAAAAAGTTATGCAGAAGTAATGAAATTCCCACCAAAATAACCATTGGACAAGCACACTCTTACCAAGCTCTAACAAACATATGGTTCTCAGAACGTTATGTGTTAGCTGGGTGTTCCGTGCACACGTGCGTCTTTCCCCTCTATTATATGATCAGTCCCTTTGGCAGGTTGGGGAGCACCAGTTGTCTCCTTGGCCTGGGGTTTATGGCCCACGTCTTTATTTCAGAGTCCGTTAATAGCCCTGAATCTTACATTGAGATGTTTAACAAGTCCCCGGGATTGGCCATGACAGATACATCAGTTTATTATGCGCTACCTTATGGGTCACTATATATACTTACTGGTTACGATGGGGCTAGGGCTGGAGGGGCTGGAGGGGCTAGGTGATGATTGGGATAGGATTGGAGGGGCTAAGTAACGATGGGGCTAGGGCTGGAAGGGCTAGGGTTGGAGTGGCTAGGTCATGATGGGGCTAGGGTTGGAGAGGCTAGAGGTGGAGGGGGTAGGTAACGATGGGGCTAGGGTTGGAGAGGCTAGAGGTGGAGGGGGTAGGTAATGATGAGGCTAGGGTTAGAGGGGCTAGGGTTGGAGAGGCTAGAGGTGGAGGGGGTAGGTAATGATGAGGCTAGGGTTAGAGGGGCTAGGGTTGGAGAGGCTAGAGGTGGAGGGGTAGGTAATGATGAGGCTAGGGTTAGAGGGGCTAGGGTTAGAGGGGCTAGGGTTGGAGAGGCTAGAGGTGGAGGGGGTAGGTAACGATGGGGCTAGGGTTAGAGGGGCTAGGCTTGGAGAGGCTAGAGGGGAGGGGGTTACGATGGGGCTAGGGTTAGAGGGGCTAGGGTTGGAGAGGCTAAGGTGGTAATGATGAGGCTAGGGTTAGAGGGGCTAGGGTTGGAGAGGCTAGAGGTGGAGGGGGTAGGTAACGATGGGGCTAGGGTTGGAGGGGCTGGGATTACCATGCTTTTAATGCTACTGTACGGTCTGGGAACCTGTTCAATTGTCCTTTTAATTCTGGGATCTGGGAATCTGTTCAATGTCATAAATGTCCTGTATTGTCAGTCCTTGCATCTCCTTGCATCTGCTGTGTATAAATTTGAGAGTGGTCACATTTGTAGTTCCCTAGCCCCATCCCTCAGCATGGCCATTTTTTGTGTTTTTCCTTTCTTTGAATCCCAAACTGTAGCTTAAAGTTGGCTGGAGAAGGACATTGGATGTTTGGTCAGGATGATGATGAAGGTGTTGACATCACAGACATCCTGTCTGTCTGATAGGTCACAAAGAAAAACTTTAAAAACCATGTACAGTTCCCATACCCACCGTTGACACACCAAATGTTATTTTACTATGTTTCTGGGTCAGTCTGGGTCTGAGTCCAGTCTGGGCTGACTCTGGGTCTGACTCTGACTGACTCTGGGTCTGACCCCTGACTCTGATTCTCTGGGTCTGACTCTGAATCTGACTCTGGGTCTGACTCTGGGTCTGACTCTGGGTCTGACTCTTATGGCTGATGTTTACGTGGGTCTGACTCTGCCAGGAAGCAGCTATAGTTGAGTACTCAACATGATATCAAAATGATAATTTGAACGATGTTTTGAGGTTATCCAGTGTTTGTTTTATTTAATTATTTACAAACATTGGAGTAAAACAAGGTTTTACAGCCACCACCACTTGAACATAAGGCAGTTGCTCAGTGATGTGTTGTGTTGGATTTCAAACATAAGGATCATTTTGAACTAGCTCATGAGGCAATTATGAGTTATATTCGTCAAGAAT
>NW_024609824.1:245000-270000 GCF_018296145.1 Oncorhynchus tshawytscha
GGGGTGTCCATTTATCAGCTCCTCAATTTGACTTTGACCCTCTCTCTCTCACTCTCTCTTTCTCTCTATCTCTCTTTCTCTTTCTCTCTCTCTTCTCTCTCTTTCTCTCTCTCTCTCTCTCTCTCTCTCTCTCTCTTTCTCTCTCTCTCTCTCTCTCTCTCTCTCTCTCTCTGTGTGTTGATCTCTGTCTCTGTCACTTTCTCTGTTGATCTCTGTCACTTGCTCTGTTGATCTCTGTCACTTGCTCTGGTGATCTCTGTCACTCTGTCACTTTCTCTGTTGATGTAAATTGAGAAGAGCGTGGGGCCTAGAATTGAGCCTTGGGGTACACCCTTGGTGACAGGCAGTGGCTGAGACAGCAGCTATTCTGACACACTGCACTCTTTCAGAGAGGTAGTTAGCAATCCAGGCCAAAGTCCCTTTAGAGAGACCAATACGCCGACATCGTATCAAAAGCGTTGGCCAATAAAAATAGTAAATAAAAATAGCAGCACAATATTGCTTAGAATCATGGGCAATGGTGACATTTTTGAGGACCTTTAAGGTTGCAGTGACACATCCATAACCTGAGTGGAAACCAGATTGCATACCAGAGAGAATACTATAGACATCAAGAAAACCAGTCAGCTGATTATTGACAAGTTTTTCCAAAACTTTTAATTAACAGCGCAAAATAGAAATCGGCCCATAACAGTTAGGATCAGCTTGATCTCACCCTTTACATAAAGGACGAACCTTGGCTGCCTTCCAAGCAATGTGGACCTCCTCAGAGAGAAGAGACAGGTTCAAAAAGTCAGAGATAGTCTCTGGTGATTATAGAGGCAGCAAACCTTAAATAAGAAAGGGTGTAGTTTAAGGAGCTCCTTTAGCACCTCGGACTCAGGGACCGCCTGCAGGGAGAAACTTTGTAGCAGGGCAGGTGGAAAAGAGGGAGGAGCATCGGGGCTAGTTGCATTAGAAGGGAGATGAGGAAAAGTTGGAAAACATCTACACCACTATGGTAAAGAGATCCGGCTAACTGATCATTCTACACCACTATGGTAAAGAGTTCTGGCTAACTGATCATTCTACACCACTATGGTAAAGAGGTCCGGCTAACTGATCATTCTACACCACAGTGGTAAAGAGTTCTGGCTAACTGATCAGTCTACACCACAGTGGTAAAGAGTTCTGGCTAACTGATCATTCTACACCATTATGGTAAAGAGGTCCGGCTAACTGATCATTCTACACCACAGTGGTAAAGAGGTCCGGCTAACTGATCAGTCTACACCACTGTGGTAAAGAAGTCCCTGCTAACTGATCAGTCTTCACCAGTATGGTAAAGAGGTCTGGCTAACTGATCATTCTACACCATTATGGTAAAGAGGTCCGGCTAACTGATCAGTCTACACCACTGTGGTAAAGAGATCCGGCTAACTGATCGTTCTACACCACTGTGGTAAAGAGGTCCATATTGCTATATTGCTAATTCATTTGGTCTGAAACAGAGACAGTTCCAGCTGACATCATTCTACACCACTGTGGTAAAGAGGTCCATATTGCTATATTGCTAATTGATCTGGTCTGAAAACAGAGAGGAGCCAGCTGACATCGTTCTACACCACTGTGGTAAAGAGGTCCATATTGCTATATTGCTACTTCATCTAGTCCGAAACAGAGAGGTTTCAGCTGACATCATTCTACAACACACCACAGCTGTGATTATAGCTCAACTCAAGCGCAATAATGTTTTATGAATGGTAGCTTTCCTGAGGCTTGTAAAATGGCATGTGTCAGAGTCTCCGCTCTGTCTCTTCACAGTGGAAAGTGGTGGTTAGCACCAGAGCCTGGTTTATTGCTTGTAAAATGGCACTATGCAGGTCAACACGCATATTTCACACAGAAACACACACACACAACGGTTGTCGTATCTGAGCTCTCTCTCTCTCTCTCTCTCTCTCTCTCTCTAGCTCTCTCTCTCTCTCTCTAGCTCTCTCTCTCTCTCTCTTTCTCTCTCTCTCTCTCTCTCTCTCTCTCTCTCTCTCTCTCTCTCTCTCTCTCTCTCTCTCTCTCTCTCTCTCTCTCTCTCTCTCTCTCTCTCTTTCTCTCTCTTTCTCTCTCTCTCTCTCTCTCTCTCTCTCTCTCTCTCTCTCTCTCTCTCTCTCTCTCTCTCTCTCTCTCTCTCTCTCTCTCTCTCTCTCTCTCTCTCTCTCTCTCTCTCTCTCTCTCTCTCTCTCTCTCTCTCTCTCTCTGCTGATTGATTTTGAGCTGAGTTGGGTTGTTCCTTCTCTGACATGTAGACTAGACACTCATTCATCACCATGAAGTTGGTCGTGGCTAAACCGATCTGTTGTTTCTGTGTGTTATGTCTCGTTCCTCTCTCTTCCCCTCCACTGACGAAGAACAGGGGGTTTACAATCAGGTTAAGCCGTGTGTAAACTACACAATTTGGGCCCCAATATAGCTATCCCAGACAAGGCTTTGAGATTGGAGACTAAATCCGCATGTCGTTGCCTACCTGGGGGCCCGTGGCCGCCACCAACCCTGTTTAATGTGAGCGGGTCAGAAACACAATCTGAGGGCTATCAATCCCGTCTTTGAGCCGTCCCCAGATGTCCTGATAACTTAAACGTGTTTGATTTTATCGGTACAACATCTGGAACGCTCTTGTGGTGTGAGATGTGTTAACGACACGTTTTCAGAACAGTAATCAGCAACAGCCAATGAGATGATGACGTTGTTTCACATCAACCAGAATGTTTAGACTAGAGCAGACTAATGACTACTACTAGTATGAATATATAGACTAGAGCAGACTAATGACTACTACTAGTATGAATATATAGACTAGAGCAGGACTAATGACTACTACTAGTATGAATATATAGACTAGAGCAGGACTAATGACTACTACTAGTATGAATATATAGACTAGATCAGGACTAATGACTACTACTAGTATGAATATATAGACTAGAGCAGGACTAATGACTACTACTAGACTACTACTACTATGAATATATAGACTAGAGCAGACTAATGACTACTACTAGTATGAATATATAGACTAGACTAGCAGACTAATGACTACTACTAATGACTACTACTAGTATGAATATATAGACTAGAGCAGACTAATGACTACTACTAGTATGAATATATAGACTAGAGCAGACTAATGACTACTACTAGTATGAATATATAGACTAGAGCAGACTAATGACTACTACTAGTATGAATATATAGACTAGAGCAGACTAATGACTACTACTAGTATGAATATATAGACTAGAGCAGACTAATGACTACTACTAGTATGAATATATAGACTAGAGCAGACTAATGACTACTACTAGTATGAATATATAGACTAGAGCAGACTAATGACTACTACTAGTATGAATATATAGACTAGAGCAGACTAATGACTACTACTAGTATGAATATATAGACTAGAGCAGACTAATGACTACTACTAGTATGAATATATAGACTAGAGACAGACTAATGACTACTACTAGTATGACTACTACTAGTATGAATATATAGACTAGAGCAGACTAATGACTACTACTAGTATGAATATATAGACTAGAACAGGACTAATGACTACTACTACTAGAGCAGACTAATGACTACTACTAGTATGAACTAGAGCAGACTAATGACTACTACTAGTATAGACAGAATATATAGACTAGAGCAGACTAATGACTACTACTAGTATGAATATATAGACTAGATAGACTAATGACTACTACTAGTATGAATATATAGACTAGAACAGACTAATGACTAATACTAGACTACTAATGACTACTACTAGTATGAATATATAGACTAGAGCAGGACTAATGACTACTACTAGTATTACTAGTATGAATATATAGACTAGAGCAGACTAATGACTACTACTAGTATGAATATATAGACTAGATCAGGACTAATGACTACTACTAGTATGAATATATAGACTAGATCAGGACTAATGACTACTACTAGTATGAATATATAGACTAGAGCAGACTAATGACTACTACTAGTATGAATATATAGACTAGAGCAGACTAATGACTACTAGACTAGAGCAGACTAATGACTACTACTAGTATGAATATATACTAGACTAATGACTACTACTAGTAGAATATATAGACTAGAGCAGACATGACTAATAGACTACTACTAGTATGAATATATAGACTAGATCAGGACTAATGACTACTACTAGTATGAATATATAGACTAGATCAGGACTAATGACTACTACTAGTATGAATATATAGACTAGATCAGGACTAATGACTACTACTAGTATGAATATATAGACTAGAGCAGGACTAATGACTACTACTAGTATGAATATATAGACTAGAGCAGGACTAATGACTACTACTAGTATTACTAGTATGAATATATAGACTAGAGCAGACTAATGACTACTACTAGTATGAATATATAGACTAGATCAGGACTAATGACTACTACTAGTATGAATATATAGACTAGATCAGGACTAATGACTACTACTAGTATGAATATATAGACTAGAGCAGACTAATGACTACTACTAGTATGAATATATAGACTAGAGCAGACTAATGACTACTACTAGTATGAATATATAGACTAGAGCAGACTAATGACTACTACTAGTATGAATATATAGACTAGAGCAGGACTAATGACTACTACTAGTATTACTAGTATGAATATATAGACTAGAGCAGACTAATGACTACTACTAGTATGAATATATAGACTAGATCAGGACTAATGACTACTACTAGTATGAATATATAGACTAGAGCAGGACTAATGACTACTACTAGTATGAATATATAGACTAGAGCAGGACTAATGACTACTACTAGTATGAATATATAGACTAGAGCAGGACTAATGACTACTACTAGTATGAATATATAGACTAGAGCAGACTAATGACTACTACTAGTATGAATATATAGACTAGAGCAGGACTAATGACTACTACTAGTATGAATATATAGACTAGAGCAGACTAATGACTACTACTAGTATGAATATATAGACTAGAGCAGGACTAATGGCTACTACTAGTATTACTAGTATGAATATATAGACTAGAGCAGACTAATGACTACTACTAGTATGAATATATAGACTAGATCAGGACTAATGACTACTACTAGTATGAATATATAGACTAGAGCAGGACTAATGACTACTACTAGTATGAATATATAGACTAGAGCAGACTAATGACTACTACTAGTATGAATATATAGACTAGAGCAGACTAATGACTACTACTAGTATGGATATATAGTCGTGTAGACTGCGTACGCCTGGTGTTAGTCAGTCTCTCCTAGGTACAGTCTGTCTCATGCCTCCTCCTCTCAGTATCGTGCCGTTTCTGATGATGACCCCTGGTACGTTCTGTAGTGATGGGGGTGTCCGATGGGGGTGTCTGATGGGGGTGTCTGATGGGAGTATCCCTTAGGGGTGTCTGATGGGGGTGTCCTGTGGGGGTGTCCGGTAGGGGTGTCTGATGGGGGTCCGGTAGGGGTGTCCGGTAGGGGTGTCTGATGGGGGTGTCTGACGTGGGTGTCCGGTGGGGGTGTCTGATGGGGGTGTCTAGGGGTGTCTGATGGGGGTGTCTGTGGGGGTGTCTGATGGGGGTGTCCGGTAGGGGTGGGGGTGTCCGTGTAGGAGTGTCTGGTAGGGGTGTCTAATGGGGGTGTCTGATGGGGGTGTCCTATGGGGGTGTCTGATGGGAGTGTCCGATGGGGGTGTCTGATGGGGGTGTCTGACAGAGGTGACCGGTGGGGGTGTCCGGTAGGGGTGTCCGGTAGGGGTGTCCGGTAGGGATGTCTGATGGGGGTGTCTGACGGGGGTGTCCGGTAGGGGTGTCCGGTAGGGGTGTCTGATGGGGGTGTCTGACGGGGTGTCCGGTAGGGGTGTCCGGCAGGGGTGTCTGATGGGGGTGTCTGACGGGGATGTCCGGTAGGGGTGTCCGGTAGGGGTGTCTGATGGGGGTGTCCGATGGGGGTGTCCGGTAGGGGTGTCTGATGGGGGTGTCTGATGGGGGTGTCCGATGGGGGTGTCCGGTAGGGGTGTCTGGTAGGGGTGTCTGATACCGCCGGGGCTCCAATCAGGTGATGCAACTCTACATGCACCTCCAAGATGAAAAGAGCATGGATCATTATGGTGGTGAAGTAATCAACTAATTATCTCAGCAACGTTGGGAAGGTAATAAAGTAGTCGAGTGTAGAGGTGTGTGTGCGTGTGTGCGTGCGTGCGTGTGTGTGTGCGTGCGTGTGTGTGTGCGTGTGTGTGTGTGTGTGTGTGTGTGTGTGTGTGTGTGTGTGTGTGTGTGTGTGTGTGTGTGTGTGTGTGTGTGTGTGTGTGTGTGTGTGTGAAATGGATAACATTCTGGCAACTCTGTGCTCATTAGTGTTTCTGAATAAAGGGATGTTTGATACTTCAGACAGATTCTGTCCATTTGAAGTTAGATGGGAACGTGGAGAGGTTAGGTAATACAAATATATATACAGTATAATCTGAAAATGTACCATACTCACGTCGAGCTAGATGAGCTGGATCACACACAGGCTAAATGAATTGGAATCAAAACCTGGAATGAAAATCTTGGTCTTCGTCCTAGTAGTTCATTAAAAGCCTGTGTAGCAGGGCCTCAGGACTGGTGGTCTGTGTACAGGGGGAGCTGAACTCCTGGCTCATTACTGGCTCGTCGTGGTGTATGGGGGGCAGGGGAAGATACAAGAATAAATATGAGGTTTGAACAAACACTTTATATCCAACATGGTATCATTGCTTAGCGTCACTTTCTGAAGATTTTCAAAAAGATAACGCAGCACGATTATTGATGCATAAGTCATTATGTCATTTTTGCAATTAATGTACAAAGCGTCTGTTTATATCACCATAGGAACTAGTGCTCTGTAAGGTGTTAAACTAGTGCTCTGTAAGGTGTTAAACTACTAGGTCAGTTTTAAACACTAGGTAACAGGTGTTTCTTACAGAGCACTAGTTCCTATGGTGATATAAACACCTTCCTGACCTAGTAGTTTAACACCTTACAGAGCACTAGTTCCTATGGTGATAGAAACACCTTCCTGACCTAGTAGTTTAACACCTTACAGAGCGCTAGTTCCTATGGTGATAGAAACACCTTCCTGACCTAGTAGTTTAACACCTTACAGAGCGCTAGTTCCTATGGTGATAGAAACACCTTCCTGACCTAGTAGTTTAACACCTTACAGAGCACTAGTTCCTATGGTGATATAAACACCTTCCTGACCTAGTAGTTTAAACCCCTCTCTCTATCTCTCTCTCTCCTCTAGATTGAAGTTAAGATGATAGTTGGGGCGGCAGGTAGCCTAGTGGTTTGAATCCCCGAGCTGACAAGGTTCAAATCTGTCGTTCTGCCCCTGAACAAGGCAGTTAACCCACTGTTCCTAGGCCGTCATTGAAAATAAGAATTTGTTCTTAAGTGACTTGCCTGGTAAAATAAAATGTAAAAAATAGTTTATGAACAAAAGCTCAGTGCTTGATTTGAGATGAAAGAAGTGCAGGAGTTGTCTGTACTGCATCATGTCAGGAGACCTAAAGAGCAGTAAGCTGATGTTACTGTACTGCATGCAGGTACAGTAACAGGCGGGGAGGAGTCAGCTATATGACATGTGAAGGAGGAGGGAGCTATATGACATGTGAAGGAGGAGGGAGCTATATGACATGTGAAGGAGGAGGGAGCTATATGACATGTGAAGGAGGAGTCAGCTATATGACATGTGAAGGAGGAGGGAGCTATATGACATGTGAAGGAGGAGGGAGCTATATGACATGTGAAGGAGGAGGGAGCTATATGACATGTGAAGGAGGAGTAAGCTATATGACATGTGAAGGAGGAGGGAGCTATATGACATGTGAAGGAGGAGTAAGCTATATGACATGTGAAGGAGGAGTCAGCTATATGACATGTGAAGGAGGAGGGAGCTATATGACATGTGAAGGAGTCAGCTATATGACATGTGATATGACATGTGAAGGAGGAGTCAGCTATATGACATGTGAAGGAGGAGTCAGCTATATGACATGTGAAGGAGGAGGCAGCTATATGACATGTGAAGGAGGATTGAGCTATATGACATGTGAAGGAGCTATATGGGAGCTATATGACATGTGAAGGAGGAGTCAGCTATATGACATGTGAAGGAGGAGTCAGCTATATGACATGTGAAGGAGGAGTCAGCTATATGACATGTGAAGGAGGAGACATCAGTCAACTATATGACATGTGAAGGAGGAGTCATGTGAAGGAGGAGTCAGCTATATGACATGTGAAGGAGGAGTCAGCTATATGACATGTGAAAGAGGAGGGAGCTATATGACATGTGAAGGAGGAGTCAGCTATATGACATGTGAAGGAGGAGTCAGCTATATGACATGTGAAGGAGGAGTCAGCTATATGACATGTGAAGGAGGAGTCAGCTATATGACATGTGAAGGAGGAGGGAGCTATATGACATGTGAAGGAGGAGTCAGCTATATGACATGTGAAGGAGGAGTCAGCTATATGACATGTGAAGGAGGAGTCAGCTATATGACATGTGAAGGAGGAGTCAGCTATATGACATGTGAAGGAGGAGTCAGCTATATGACATGTGAAGGAGGAGTCAGCTATATGACATGTGAAGGAGGAGTCAGCTATATGACATGTGAAGGAGGAGTCAGCTATATGAAGGCCCAATAACAGCCATACAACTGGGGCGGCAGGTAGACTAGTTGTTAACACGTTGGGCCAGTAACTGAAAGGTTGCTGGGTTGAATCCCCGAGCTGACAAGTAAATAATCTATCGTTCTGCCCTTGAACAAGGCAGTTAACCCACTGTTCCCTGGTAGGCTGTCATTCTAAATAAGAATTTGTTTTTAAATGACTTGCCTAGTTAAATTAAAAAAACGTATTCCACATTTATTTGACCTTTATTTAAGCCAGGTAAGTCATCAAGTACAAACTGAGTAATTCAAAACAAATTGCCATTTGGAACAATGACCTGGAAAATGGTACACAAGAAATACCACACACTCTTAGAAAAAAAGGGTTCCAAAAGGGTTCTTTGACTGTCCCCATAGGAGAACCCTTTTTAGTTCCAGGTAGAACCCTCTTGGATTCCATGTAGAACCCTCTGTGGAAAGTGTTCCCAAGAGGGTTCTACCTGGAACCAAAAGGGTAGAATCTAGACTTAAGCCTGAAACATCAGTGGATCTGTGGAACCTTTTTTTTTATGGTTCTTCTTAGAATCTTATGAATGGGTTCTTTATAGAACCTTCAAAAAAAGGTTCCATATAGCATCAAAAACGGTTCCGCTATGATTACAAGACAAAGAACCCTTGTTTGGCGCTATATAGAACCAATGGATTTTAGTGTGTGCATCACATGAGTCGTGTTCCCCTGCTCAGCGAATGGTTGCGCGCCACGTCATCGACTGTGCCGTCTAACATATGATGTGATTAACTGATATGTGAAATACCTATCCAGGTGTTGTAAGATCTGACAGGCATCAGTAACATCTGAGCAGGGGAACACCACCTACAGGTAGTGCCAAAAGAATGGAAACACTTGAGTAAATGAGTGTTCTGGAGGCTCTGTTATGGCGTGGGTTCATGTTCCTGGCCTGCTCAGCCCCTTAGAGGGCAAGGTCAACGCCAGTACATACACAGGCATTCTGAGGGACCTTCAACCTATGTTGAATCATTTGAACCCTGATGGGAGTGGATGACAATGCCCTCCATCCACAGGGCACGAGGGGTCAATGACTGGTGAACATGAAAACGATGTAAACCATATACCACGGCCGTCTCAGTCAACAGATCTCAACCCAATTGAACACTTATGGGAGATTCTGGAGTGGCGCCCGAGACAGCGTTTATCAACACCACCAACAACAAAAAACACGTGATGGAAATCCTTGTGGAAGAATGTTGTTTCCCTCTAATAGAGCTCCAGAAACGTGTAGAATCTATGTCAAGGTGCATCGAAGCTGTTCTGACGGCTCCTGGTTCACAACGACCTATTAAGACACTTTATGTTGGGGTTTCCTTTATTTTGGCAGTTACATGTATATCACATGATGTGTATACTCGAGCTGATATGTTAAACTGGGGAGGGACTTCACCTAGGACTCCTCCCTGTTGGTAATTAAGCCCAACCCAGTTTTGCCCTTTGACTCTTGCTCCAGAGGACCCCTGCTGATCTTTGGCACCAAGAGATGTGCCTGTTTTTAGTTATATGGAGGGAGAAGAGCAGAGAGGTGGGTGGGAAAGCTGAGATGACATGGGGTTGGTGGGGGCCAGGATATTCCCTACATTCTGGGACATGGTGCTATAGAGACAGCTGCACCTGCTCTCCCCACTGGCATGCACAGCTCATCTCCACACACACACACACACACACACACACACACACACACACACACACACACACACACACACACACACACACACACACACACACACACACACACACACACACACACACACACACACACACACACACACTGCCTCTTATATTCACACAAACGTATATACTAACACTGGTGAGCCCAATCTCAAAACACATGCTATACACTTTATTTCACATTTCTATATCCTGGAAGGGAGTGAAATCACATTGTACTGGTCACATACACATATTTAGCAGATGTTATTGCGGGTTTAGTGAAACACTTTTGTTCCTAGCTCCAACAGTGCCGTAACATCTAACAATACACACAAATCTAAAAAGTAAAAGAATGGAATTAAGAAATATATAAATATTAGTATGAGCAATGTTGGAGTCTGGAGTATAAATATCCAGTATACAGTGCCAGTCAAAAGCTTGGACACACCTTCTCATTCAAGGGTTTTTCTTTATTTTCCCCTATTTTCTACATTGTACAATAATAGTGAAGACATCAAAACTATGAAATAACACATAAGGAATCATGTTGTAACAAAAAAAAGTCTTCAACAAATAAATATATATTTTAGATTCTTTAAAGTGGCCACGCTTTGCCTTGATGACAGCTTTGCACACTCTTGGCATTCTCTCAACCAGCTTTATGAGGTAGTCACCTGGAATGCTTTTCAAATAGCAGGTGTGCCATGTTAAAGGTTCATCTGTGGAATTTATTTCATTTTGACAAGGTAGGGGTGCTATACAGAAGATATCCCTATTTGTTAAAAGACCAAGTCCATAATATCGCAAGAACAGCTCAAATAAGCAAAGAGAACAACAGGTCATCATCCCTTTAAGACATGGTCAGTCAATCTGAAAAATGTTAAGAAATTTGAAAGTTTCTTCAAGTGCAGTCGCAAAAACCATCAAGCGCTATGATAAAACTGGCTCTCATGAGGACCGCCACAGGAAAGGAAGACCCAGAGTCACCTCTGCTGCAGAGGATAAGTTCATTAGAGTTAACTGCACCTCAGATTGCAGCTCAAATAAATGCTTCACAGAGTTCAAGTAACAGACACATATCAACATCAACTATTCAGAGGAGACTGTGTGAATCAGGCCTTCATGGTCGAATTGTTGCAAAGAAACCACCACTAAAGGACACCAATAAGAAGAAGAGACTTGCTTGGGCCAAGAAACATGAGCAATGGACATTGGACCGGTGGAAATCTGTCCTTTGGTCTGATGAGTCCAAATGTGAGATTTTTGGTTCCAACCACCGTGTCTTTGCGAGATGCAGAGTAGGTGAACAAATTATCTCCGCATTTGTGGTTCCCACCGTGAAGCAATGAGGAGGAGGTGTGATGGTGTGGGGGTGCTTTGCTGGTGACACTATCAGTGATTTGTTAAGAATTCAAGACACACTTAACCAGTATGACTACCACAGCATTCTGCAGTGATACGCCATCCCATCTGGTTTGGGCTTAGTGGGACACACCCTTGCGGGGCCCCTGTGTTGAGGATCAGCGTAGTGGAGGTGTTGTTGCCTACCTTCACCACCTGGGGGTGACCCGACAGGAAGTCCAGGACCCAGTTGCATAGGGTGGGGTTCAGAACCAGGGTCCTGAGCTTAATGATGAGCTTGGAGGGACTATGGTGTTTGAAGGCTGAGCTGTAGTCAATGAACAGCATTCTTACATAGGTATTCCTCTTGTCCAGATAGGATAGGATAGGTAATGGTGATTGCATCATCTGTGGATCTATTGGGGCGGTATGAAAATTGTAGTGGGTCTAGGGAGTCGGGTAAGGAGCTACACACATACTAAGGTTCAAAGGGTAAAAGTTCAGGGGTAAAGGTTTAGAGGGTAAAGGTTCAGAGGGTAAAGGTTTCAGAGGGTAAAGGTTTAGAGGGTAAAGGTTTAGAGGGTAAAGGATCAGAGGGTAAAGGATCAGAGGGTAAAGGTTCACAGGGTAAAGGTTCACAGGGTAAAGGATCAGAGGGTAAAGGATCAGAGGGTAAAGGTTCACAGGGTAAAGGATCAGAGGGTAAAGGTTCACAGGGTAAAGTTAAAATGGAAGGACAGGGAAGGAGGTATAGAAGCATTGAGACAAGAAGCCATATATTGAGACAAGAGGCCATATATTGAGACAAGGGGCCATTTATTGAGACAAGAGGCCATATATTGAGACAAGAGGCCATATATTGAGACAAGAGGCCATATATTGAGACAAGAGGCCATATATTGAGACAAGGGGCCATATATTGAGACAAGAGGCCATATATTGAGACAAGGGGCCATATATTGAGACAAGGGGCCATATATTGAGACAAGGGGCCATATATTGAGACAAGGGGCCATATATTGAGACAAGAGGCCATATATTGAGACAAGGGGCCATATATTGAGACAAGGAGCTATATGAACTAGGTCCTCCCAAGTGACTCATGACTCAACCTTCACCTCTAGAGCTTGTTGGGGCGTAGCAGCGATGAGACAAGATTGAAATTGGGGAGAAAAAGGGGGTATAATATACAATTGAAGTCAGAAGTTTACATACACCTTAGACAAATACATTTAAACTCAGTTTTTCTGACATTTCCTGACATTTAATCCCAGTAAAAATTCCCTGTTTTAGGTCAGTTAGGATCACCGCTTTATTTTAGAATGTAAAATGTCAGAATAATAGTAGAGATAATAATTTATTTCAGCTTTTATTTCTTTCATCACATTCCCAGTGGGTCAGAAGTTTACATACACTCAATTAGTATTTGGTAGCATTGCCTTTAAATTGTTTAACTTGGGTGAAACGTTTCAGGTAGACTTTCACAACCGTCCCACAATAAGTTGGGTGAATTTTGGCCCATTCCTCCTGACAGAGCTGGTGTGTAACTGAGTCAGATTTCCTTGCTCGCACACGCTTTTTCAGTTCTGTCCACACATTTTCAATAGGATATTGGTCAGGGCTTTGTGATGGCCACTCCAATACCTTGACTTTGTTGTCCTTAAGCCATTTTGCCACAACTTTGGAAGCATGCTTGGAGTCATGGTCCATTTGGAAGACCCATTTGCAACCAAGCTTTAACTTCCTGACTAATGTCTTGATATGTTACTTCAATATATCCGCATAATTTTCCAACCTCATTAAGCCATCTAGTTTGTGAAGTGCACCAGTCCCTCCTGCAGCAAAGCACCCCCACAACATGATGCTGCCACCCCCGTGCTTCACTGTTGGGATCGTGTTCTTCGGTTTGCAAGCCTCCCCATTTGTCCTCTAATCATAACGATGGTCATTATGGCCAAATAGTTATATTTTTGTTTCATCAGACCAGAGGACATTTCTCCAAAAAGTACAATCTTTCTCCCCATGTGCAGTTGCAAACCGTAGTTTGGCTTTTTAATGCTGGTTTTGGAGCAGTAGCTTCTTCCTTGCTGAGCAGCCTTTCAGGTTATGTTGATATAGGACTCGTTTTACTGTGAATATTGATACTTTTGCACCTGTTTCCTCCAGCATCTTCACAAGGTCCTTTAATGTTGTTCTGGGATTGATTTGCACTTTTCGCACCAAAGTACGTTCATCTCTAGGAGACAGAACGCGTCTCCTTCCTGAGCAGTACGACGGCTGCGTGGTCCCATGGTGTTTATACTTGCATACTATTGTTTGTGCAGATGAACGTGGTACCTTCAGGCGTTTGGAAATTGCTCACAAGGATGAACCAGACTTGTGGAGGTCTACAATTTCTTTCTTGGCTGATTTCTTTTTCTATGATGTCAAGCAAAGAGGCATTGAGTTTGAAGGAAGGCTAGAAATACATCCACATGTACACCTCTAATCAGAAGTTCCTAAAGCCATGACATAATTTTCTGGAATTTTCCAAGCTGATTAAAGGCACAGTCAACTTAGTTTATGTAAACTTCTGACCCACTGGAATTGTGATACAGTGAATTATTAGTGAAATCATCTGTCTGTAAACAATTGTTGGAAAAATGACTTGTGTCATGCACAAAGTAGATGTCCTAACCAACTTGCCAAAACTATAGTTTGTTAATAACAAGAAATGTGTGGAGTGGTTGTAAAACAAGTTTTAATGACTCCAACCTAACTGTATGTAAACTTCTGACTACAACTGTATATATATATGGATAGTTGTAAGTGAAAAGTATTTCAGTCTGTAATAAAGCCCTTTTGTGGGTAAAAACTCATTCTGATTGGCTGGGCCAGGCTCCCCAGTGGGTGGGCCTATGCCCTCCCAGGCCCACCCATGGCTACACCCCGGCCCAGTCATGTGAAATCCATAGATTAGGACCTAATTCCTTTCTTTCATTTGACTGTTTTCCTTATATGAACTGTAACTCAGTAAAATCATATAAATTGTTGCATGATGTTTTTTTTGTTTGTTCAGTATATTAGGTTATAGGTTATAATAGGTTAAATGACTGTTCAAACCAGCAGGTAAATGCCTTAGTGACACAAACTAAACCCAAGGCTATGGAAGTGTTCATCCTGCCTCAAATATCACTCCTACGTTTGGAGTCTTGGTTTGGAGTCTTGACAATTTCTCAACCCATCATCTCTTTATGGAGGGATTTTGTTCTGCTTTCCAAGCACATTGACGGCATCACTTCCAGAATGTTCTGCTGAGCCCCCAACCATCTCTGACACTTTCACACACACACACACACGCACGCACAGCCCAGCTGTAATCGACAGAGGACATCATCTTTGGTCTCTGATTCTGATGTCACGACCACACGCTTTTAAAATGGATAACGTCATCTCACTCAGCCACCCAGGCAACAAACACAAACCAAATGTCTTCTGTCCCATGGGGCTTCGATAACACTCGAGGTTGTTATAGTTGGTATTACGTTACAACAGTTTGAGTTAAAGAAGGAATTTGATTGTTTTTTTTAACCTTTTTAGATTTGGTCAAATGGATCCCACTGTGGTACAGTATGTTACAAAATGGCCACCGGTCTGATCAAAGGAAATCACCTGGCTCCATCGTACCATGGTTCCACAATGGGTTTTGATCCATTCGCTGTGACACACGTGCATACAGACACACACACACACGGGAGGAACTATTTATTTGTTAAGTGCGGTCGCAGTCTCTGTCAAGCTCCCTTTGAAATCACACGCCTTTGATTTGGCGATAATGACAGTGGTTTCTTACTCAATTGAACCCCCCAGGCAGTCCAACAATAAACAGGCCTCTTGGAGAGCTAATATTGAGTGAATCAGATATTTATTTAAAAGGCAAGCCTCGGGATTATTTATATGATCCAGAACCCATTTGGCCGTTTGGTCTGCAGGCTCTTTCATGTCGAGCCCATATTCAGATAAATATGGGAAATGACCTGAACTTGAAATCACACACAGATGATGGCAGCCAACTTCAGTCAGTCAATCAGTCAATCAGTCAGTCAGTCAGTCAGTCAGTCAGTCAGTCAGTCACACTGTGGATCTGGAAGCCCGTGTGCTGCCTGTATAGTAATCAGTCAGTCAGTCACACTGTGGATCTGGAAGCCCGTGTGCTGCCTGTATAGTAATCAGTCAGTCAGTCACACTGTGGATCTGGAAGCCCGTGTGCTGCCTGTATAGTAATCAGTCAGTCAGTCACACTGTGGATCTGGAAGCCCGTGTGCTGCCTGTATCAGTCAGTCACACTGTGGATCTGGAAGTAATCAGTCAGTCAGTCACACTGTGGATCTGTATAGTAATCAGTCAGTCAGTCACACCGTGTGCTGCCTGTATAGTAATCAGTCAGTCAGTCACACTGTGGATCTGGAAGCCCGTGTGCTGCCTGTATAGTAATCAGTCAGTCAGTCACACTGTGGATCTGGAAGCCCGTGTGCTGCCTGTATAGTAATCAGTCAGTCAGTCACACTGTGGATCTGGAAGCCCGTGTGCTGCCTGTATAGTAATCAGTCAGTCAGTCACACTGTGGATCTGGAAGCCCGTGTGCTGCCTGTATAGTAATCAGTCAGTCAGTCACACTGTGGATCTGGAAGCCCGTGTGCTGCCTGTATAGTAATCAATCAGTCAGTCACACTGTGGATCTGGAAGCCCGTGTGCTGCCTGTATAGTAATCAGTCAGTCAGTCACACTGTGGATCTAGAAGTCCATGTTATGCCTGTATAGTAATCAGTCAGTCAGTCAGTCAGTCAGTCACACTGTGGATCTAGAAGCCCATGTGATGCCTGTATAGTAATCAGTCAGTCAATCAGTCAGTCAGTCACACTGTGGATCTAGAAGCCCATGTGATGCCTGTATAGTAATCAGTCAGTCAGTCACACTGTGGATCTAGAAGCCCATTTGATGCCTGTATAGTAATCAGTCAGTCAATCAGTCAGTCAGTCACACTGTGGATCTAGAAGCCTGTGTGATGCCTGTATAGTAATCAGTCAGTCAGTCACACTGTGGATCTAGAAGCCCATTTGATGCCTGTATAGTAATCAGTCAGTCAGTCACACTGTGGATCTGGAAGCCAATTTGATGCCTGTATAGTAATCAGTCAGTCAATCACACTGTGGATCTGTATGGCTGCTTGAATATCAATGGACTTTTTGATTGTTTGTGACGAGGCCTCGTGGGTTGGTGTCTGGGTGAAGCCAATTATTACTAAACTTGAGGGAACAGTGAAGGATTGTTTTAGGAAAAGGCGTATGACTTGGTGTGTGTGTGTGTGTGTGTGTGTGTGTGTGTGTGTGTGTGTGTGTGTGTGTGTGTGTGTGTGTGTGTGTGTGTGTGTGTGTGTGTGTGTGTGTGTGTGTGTGTGTGTGTGTGTGTGTGTGTGGGTATGTTCTCCGGGTTTCCGAGAAAGAAAATGTCATACTGCATATCTGATTACTGCTTGCGATATTTGTCGTTTGGACCTTGTTTTTTCTCTTCGTTGAAAACCAGACCACCGCAAGTGATCCATCTGGAGATTGCAATTAGACCAAGAACTTTGGAAAAATTGAGACCACAGTTCCATGGAAGGCAATACAGTAACAAGGGTTGAGAAACCAATTCTTCAGTCCTGTGTGTGGAGCCCTCCAGTTTCTCTTTATTTGTCCAGCCAAAACAGTGGTCCTGGTGGGATAAAACAGGCTGCAAATGTGTTTGTGTGTATGTTGTCTGTCTGGGAGGTTTTACCTTGTTCTCTGGTGATGATGTCATAAAGTACATTTGACCTGTCTGGGAGGATTTACCTCGTTCTCTGGTGATGATGTCATAAAGTACATTTGACCTGTCTGGGAGGATTTACCTCGTTCTCTGGTGATGATGTCATAAAGTACATTTGACCTGTTGACCTGTCTGATGGAGGATTTGACCTGTCTGGGAGGATTTACCTCGTTCTCTGGTGATGATGTCATAAAGTACATTTGACCTGTCTGGGAGGATTTACCTCGTTCTCTGGTGATGATGTCATAAAGTACATTTGACCTGTCTGGGAGGATTTACCTCGTTCTCTGGTGATGATGTCATAAAGTACATTTGACCTGTCTGGGAGGATTTACCTCGTTCTCTGGTGATGATGTCATAAAGTACATTTGACCAAGACAGATATGGTTCTTCATGTTCTGAATGATTCAGTGAGGTTTTTCTCTGACATCATTAACATCATATCCAAGAAGTCAGATTTCATAAAATAACACAGCCAATTATAATGGGGTCCTGTGTGGCGCAGTGGTCTAAGCACTGCATCTCAGTGCTAGAGGCATCACTACAGACACCCTGGTTCTATCCCAGGCTGTATCACAACCGGACGTGATTGGGAGTCCCATGGGGCGGCGCACAATCGGCCCAACATCATCCGGGTTTGGCCGGTGTAGGCCGTCATTGTAAATAAGAATTTGTTCTTAAGTTAACTGACTTGCCTATTTAAATAAATGAAAATATTTATCTAAAAAAAATGTAATATAACCAAATACATCCCATAATAATAATATAACCAAATACATCCCATAATAATAATATAACATAATACATCCCATAATAATAATATAACATAATACATCCCATAATAATAATATAACGTAATACATCCCATAATAATATAACATATTACATCCCATAATAATACTATAACCTAATACATCCCATAATAATATAACATATTACATCCCATAATAATACTATAACCTAATACATCCCATAATAATACTATAACTTAATACATCCCATAATAATAATATAAAATAATACATCCCATAATAATACTATAACCTAATACATCCCATAATAATATAACATATTACATCCCATAATAATAATATTACCTAATACATCCCATAATAATACTATAACCTAATACATCCCATAATAAGCACTGTGCTCTGTTGAGATAGCGGTGCAGGTTTCTGTAACAACTTTTGAGGATTTTACAGTTCGTGGTTGTAGTCTTCAAAGCTGTTTAGACTGGTCGTAAAAAGCTAACATGACAGATGAATAAGGCAGGCAGGGAAGAGTATCATGACAGAGGTTGAGAGACAGTGAGGAAGAGTAATATGACAGAGGTTGAGAGACAGTGAGGAAGAGTAACATGACAGAGGTTGAGAGACAGTGAGGAAGAGTAACATGACAGAGGTTGAGAGACAGTGAGGAAGAGTAACATGACAGAGGTTGAGAGACAGTGAGGAAGAGTAACATGACAGAGGTTGAGAGACAGTGAGGAAGAGTAACATGACAGAGGTTGAGAGACAGTGAGGAAGAGTAACATGACAGAGGTTGAGAGACAGTGAGGAAGAGTAACATGACAGAGGTTGAGAGACAGTGAGGAAGAGTAACATGACAGAGGTTGATAGACAGTGAGGAAGAGTAACATGACAGAGGTTGAGAGACAGTGAGGAAGAGTAACATGACAGAGGTTGATAGACAGTGAGGAAGAGTAACATGACAGAGGTTGAGAGACAGTGAGGAAGAGTAACATGACAGAGGTTGAGAGACAGAGGAAGAGTAACATGACAGAGGTTGAGAGACAGTGAGGAAGAGTAACATGACAGAGGTTGAGAGACAGTGAGGAAGAGTAACATGACAGAGGTTGAGAGACAGTGAGGAAGAGTAACATGACAGAGGTTGAGAGACAGTGAGGAAGAGTAACATGACAGAGGTTGAGAGACAGTGAGGAAGAGTAACATGACAGAGGTTGAGAGACAGTGAGGAAGAGTAACATGACAGAGGTTGAGAGACAGTGAGGAAGAGTAACATGACAGTGAGGAAGAGTAACATGACCAGAGGTTGAGAGACAGTGAGGAAGAGTAACATGACAGAGGTTGAGAGACAGTGAGGAAGAGTAACATGACAGAGGTTGAGAGACAGTGAGGAAGAGTAACATGACAGAGGTTGAGAGACAGTGAGGAAGAGTAACATGACAGAGGTTGAGAGACAGTGAGGAAGAGTAACATGACAGAGGTTGAGAGACAGTGTAACATGACAGAGGTTGAGAGACAGTGAGGAAGAGTAACATGACAGAGGTTGAGAGACAGTGAGGAAGAGTAACATGACAGAGGTTGAGAGACAGTGAGGAAGAGTAACATGACAGAGGTTGAGAGACAGTGAGGAAGAGTAACATGACAGAGGTTGAGAGACAGTGAGGAAGAGTAACATGACAGAGGTTGAGAGACAGTGAGGAAGAGTAACATGACAGAGGTTGAGAGACAGTGAGGAAGAGTAACATGACAGAGGTTGAGAGACAGTGAGGAAGAGTAACATGACAGAGGTTGAGAGACAGTGAGGAAGACATCCATTCTACCATTACTGAGGAAGAAGGAAAAGACCTGAAATAAGACAAAAGAAGAAGAAGAAGAAAATGAAAGAGGGGAAGAAATGGTGAGGGGAATCACAGCATACCCTGTCCCCAGGCCACAGAGTGAGCATACCCTGTCCCAAGACCACAGAGTGAGCGTACCCTGGCCCCAGACCACAGAGTGAGCATACCCTGGCCCCAGACCACAGAGTGAGCATACCCTGGCCCCAGACCACAGAGTGAGCATACCCTGGCCCCAGACCACAGAGTGAGCATACCCTGTCCCAAGACCACAGAGTGAGCATACCCTGTCCCAAGACCACAGAGTGAGCATACCCTGTCCCAAGACCACAGAGTGAGCATACCCTGGCCCCAGACCACAGAGTGAGCATACCCTGTCCCAAGACCACAGAGTGAGCATACCCTGTCCCAAGACCACAGTGTTCTTTTGTGATTTATTGTTACTGAGGGCAGTGAGAACCTTTGGTAGTTTTCCATAAGAGGGGGGTATGGGAAGAGAAAGAGAGAGAGGGGGATATGGGGAGAGAAAGAGAGAGGGGGATATGGGAAGAGAAAGAGAGAGGGGGATATGGGGAGAGAAGGAGAGAGGGGGATATGGGGAGAGAAAGAGAGGGGGATATGGGGAGAGAAAGAGAGAGGGGGATATGGAGAGAGAAAGAGAGAGGGGATATGGGGAGAGAAAGAGAGAGGGGATATCGGTACAGAAAGAGAGAGGGGGATATGGGGAGAGAAAGAGAGGGGATATGGGGGAGAGAAGGGGGATAGAGAGAAAGAGGGGATATGGGAAGAGAAAGAGAGAGGGGGATAGAGAGAGAAGAGAGAGGGGATATGGGGAGAGAAAGAGAGGGGGATATGGGGAGAGAAAGAGAGAGGGGGATATGGTAGAGAAAAGAGAGAGGGGGATATGGGGAGAGAAAGAGAGAGGGGGATATCGGTAGAGAGAGAAAGAGAGGGGATATGGGGAGAGAAAGAGAGAGGGGATATGGGGAGAGAAAGAGAGAGGGGGATATGGGGAGAGAAGAGGGAGAGATGGGGAGAGAAAGAGAGAGGGGGAGAAAGAGAAAGAGAGAGGGGGATATGGGGAGAGAAAGAGAGAGGGGGATATGGGAAGAGAGAAAGAGAGGGGGATATGGGGAGAGAAAGAGAGAGGGGGATATGGGGAGAGAAAGAGAGGGGGATATGGGGAGAGAAAGAGAGAGGGGATATGGGAGAGAAAGAGAGAGGGGATATGGGGAGAGAAAGAGAGAGGGGATATGGGGTACAGAAAGAGAGAGGGGGATATGGGGAGAGAAAGAGAGAGGGATATGGGGAGAGAAAGAGAGAGGGGGATATGGGGAGAGAAAGAGAGAGGGGATATGGGGAGAGAAAGAGAGAGGGGGATATGGGGAGAGAAAAGAGAGGGGGATATGGGGAGGAAAGAGAGAGGGGATATCGGTAGAGAAAGAGAGAGAGGGGATATGGGGAGAGAAAGAGAGAGGGGATATCGGTAGAGAAAGAGGGAGAGGGATTATGGGGAGAGAAAGAGAGAGGGGATATCGGTAGAGAAAGAGAGAGAGGGGATATGGAGAGAAAGAGATATGGGGGGATAGAGGGGGATAGAGAAAAGAGAGAGGGGGATATGGGGAGAGAAAGAGATATGGGGGGATATCGGTAGAGAAAGAGGGAGAGGGATTATGGGGAGAGAAAGAGAGAGGGGATATCGGTAGAGAAAGAGAGAGGGGGATATGGGGAGAGAAAGAGAGAGGGGATATGGAGACACCAGAGAGGGGATATGGGGAGAGAAAGAGAGAGAGGGGATATGGGGAGAGAAAGAGAGAGGGGGATATGGGGAGAGAAAGAGAGGGGATATGGGGAGAGAAAGAGAGAGGGGATATGGGGAGAGAAAAGAGAGAGGGGATATCGGTACACCAAAGAGAGAGGGGGATGGGGAAAAGAGAGAGGGATATGGGGAGAGAAACTAGAGAGGGGGATATGGGGAGAGAAAGAGGGAGAGGGGATATAGATGGGATACTGGGAGCAGAAACCACTGAGGGGGATACTGGGGAGAGAAAGAGAGAGGGGATATCGGTAGAGAAAGAGAGAGGGGGATATGGGGAGAGAAAGACACATGGGGACTACTCTACACAGACCACTATATCTAGAAAGACAGGGGATATCTACACACCACCACTACTAGAGGGACAGGGATACCACCACTACACACACCACCACTAACACACCACCAGGGGATACTACACACCACCAGACTCTACACACCACCACTATCTACACACCACCACTACTACACACCACCACTACTCTACACATGAGGGATATACACACCACCACTACTACACACACCACCACTACTCTACACACCACCACTACTACACACACCACCACTACTCTACACACCACCACCACTACTCTACACACCACCACTACTCTACACACCACACACTACACACCACCACTATACACACCACCACTACTCTACACACCACCACTACTCTACACACCAGGGACTAACCACCACTAGGACACACCACCATGCTCTACACACCACCACTACTCTACACACCACACTACCAGCTACACACCACCACTATACACACCACCAATACACACCACCACTACTCTACACACCACCACTTCTACACACCACCACTACTCTACACACCACCACTGCTGACACAGATGCTACACCACTACACACCACCACCACTACTACACACCACCACTATTACTACACACCACCAATGATACACACACCACCACTACTCTACACACCACCACTACTCTACACACCACCACCACTCTCACCACTGCACACCACCAGTACCTACACACCACCACTACTCTACACACCACCACTACTACACACCACCACTACACACACCACCACTACTCTACACACCACCACTACTACACACCACCACTACTCTACACACCACCACTACTCTACACACCACCACTACTACACACACCACCACTACTCTACACACCACCACTACTACACACCACCACTACACCACACACCACCACTACCACTACACACACACCACCACTACTCTACACACCACCACTACTCTCTACACACCACCACTACTCTACACACCACCACTACACCACTACACACCACCACTACTCTACACACCACCACTACTACACACCACCACTACTCTACACACCACCACTACTACACACCACCACTACTACACACCACCCACTACTCTACACACCACCACTACTACACCACCACTACTACTACACACCACCACTACTCTACACACCACCACTACTACTACACACCACCACTACTCTACACACCACCACTACTCTACACACCACCACTACTACACACCACCACTACACACACCACCACTACTCTACACACCACCACTACTACACACCACCACTACTCTACACACCACCACCACTACTCTACACACCACCACACTACTACACACCACCACTACTCTACACACCACCACTACTCTACTACACACCACCACTACTCTACACACCACCACTACTCTACACACCACCACTACTACTACACACCACCACTACTCTACACACCACCACTACTCTACACACCACCACTACTACACACCACCACTACACACCACCACTACTCTACACACCACCACTACTACACACCACTACCACCACCACTCTACACACCACCACCACTACTCTACACACCACCACACACCACCACTACTACACACCACCACTACTCTACACACCACCACTACACCACCACCACCACTACTTTACACACCAAAACTACACACTGGTGGACAATGGAGCAGGACATCACTACTCTACACACACCACCACTCTCTACACCACCACTACTACACACCACCACACTACACACCACCACTATTCTACACACCACTCTCTCTCTCTCTCTCTCTGTCTTTGTCTGTCTCTATTTCTCTCTCTGTCTGTCTCTCTCTCTTTCTCTCTCCCCCCCCTCTGTCTCCGCCTCTCTCTCTCTTTTTCTCTCTTGCATAAATGAGGGATACAACGTATCACCACGACTCTACAACGTACAGTACCTTCATAAAGTATTCAGACCCCTTGACTTTCCCCACATTTTGTTGTGTTACAGCCTGAATTTGACATGTATTAAATTGAGATGTTGTTTGTCACTGGCCAACACACAATACCCCAGAATGTCAAAGTGGAATTATGTTTTTGGAAAAAAATATTACGAATGAATTATAATAAAAACTGTAATGTCTTTGGTCAATAAGTATTCAATCCCTTTGTTGTGGCAAGCCTATGTAAGTTCAGGATAAAACAATTCCTTTGTTATGGCAAGCCTGTGTAAGTTCAGGATAAAACAATTCCTTAACAAGTCACATTATAATAATCTGTGTGCAATAATATCCATCAATCAAATGTATTTATAAAGCCCTTTTTACATCAGCTGATGTCATAATGTGCTGTACAGAAACCCAGCCTAAAACCCCAAACAGCAAGCAATGCAGATGTAGAAGCACGGTGGCTAGGAAAAATTCCCTGGAAAGGCAGGAATATAACTCCAATATAACTCCATTAGTGTACTGGTCAACTACTAGTCCTGTATTAGCAGACCGATACAGACGTCTGCATCGCCACCCCTGTGTGTACAGGAGGCCTGTAGGACAGCGTAACCCAAGGCTTGCATGTGAGTGAGACGACCAGGGCAAGCTAGGCTAGCTGGTAAGACCATTAGTTTACATCAAAGAGGCAGATGACAACCTCCTGCAAGGAGAGGAGACAGGCGGAAAAGATAGATTAACACACACACCTTAAACACAAACATACACACACAAGCGCGCGCACAA